>NW_024599801.1:0-142043 GCF_016772045.2 Ovis aries | reverse complement strand
TGCTGTCTGCTTTGTTTTAGAAAGAAGGGGCACTCAAAACTATTCTTTACTAATTAATTAGGTATATATTCACACCAATCAGGTTAAACATTTGGTACTATGTGGCAAATGACCTCAGAACACCAAGGTTTTGGGAGAAGAATATTTTCCATTCCTAAGATGCTAACATCTTCTATGTTGACTGAGTTCCTGCAGGAAACCCACGACCATCACCTTCACCAAAGTCATTTGATTTGCCCTGTGGATCACTGAATCTAATTACTGGGAGGATTTTTAAGAATCACCTCAAATAATAATCCAAATCCAGACCCACATAAAACTGAAAAGATGGATAAAGAAAACCACTCAATGGTGACTGAGTTTATCTTTATGGGCATCACTCAAGACCCTCAGCTGCAGATCATCTTTTTGCAGTCTTCCTCTTGGTCTACCTGGTCAATGTAGTGGGGAATGTGGGGATGATTATCCTGATCATAACAGACACTCAGCTTCACACACCCATGTATTTTTTCCTCTGCAACCTCTCTCTTGTCGACCTGGGCTACTCCTCAGCCATTGCCCCCAGGATGCTGGCTGACTTCCTAACAAAGCGCAAAGTCATCTCTTTCTCCAGCTGTGCCACCCAGTTTGCGTTCTTCGTAGGCTTTGTGGATGCTGAGTGCTATGTCCTTGCTGCCATGGCCTACGACCGCTTCGTGGCCATCTGTCGACCCCTCCACTACAGCGCTCTCATGTCCAAGCGAGTCTGCTTGGCTCTCATGCTGGGCTCCTACCTGGCTGGTTTGGTGAGTTTGGTCACCCACACTGCCCTCACTTTCAGTCTGAGTTACTGTGGTTCTAACATCCTCAACCACTTCTTCTGTGAAATCCCACCACTCTTAGCCCTCTCTTGCTCGGACACCTACATCAGTGAGATCTTGCTCTTCAGCCTCTGTGGCTTCATTGAATTCAGCACCATCCTCATCATCTTTATCTCCTATGCCTTCATCCTCATCGCAGTTATCAGAATGCGCTCAGCTGAAGGCCGCCTCAAGGCTTTCTCCACCTGCGGGTCTCACCTCACTGGCGTCACACTTTTTTATGGCACAGTCATGTTTATGTACCTGAGGCCAACATCCAGCTACTCCCTGGATCAAGACAAATGGGCCTCTGTGTTCTACACTGTTATCATCCCCATGTTGAATCCCTTGATCTACAGTTTACGGAACAAGGATGTGAAAGCTGCTCTCAAGAAAATAATTGGAAAGATACCTCAATAATAATCATAAAAATGAAAAAAATATTAACACAGGTAAATAATAGTGGTAGAAGGATGTGGCAGGAAATAAACAATTCTAGTAACTTTCCCTTAAGCCCTACAAGTTACCAACTATTTGCTGAGTCAATCTATTTTTTTTTTAAATTGAGGTATAGTTGATGTGCCATTTTGTATAAGTTTCCATGTACAGTATACTGATTCAAAATTTTTGAAGGTTATGCTTCACTTATAGTTATTGTAAAATACTGCCTATGTTCCTTGTATTGTACAAGATATTCTTATAGCTTATTAATTTTGTATATTTGCTATATTGAATAGTTTGTTTTGTTTTGTTAGATTCCACATATAAGAGATATCATGCAGTATTTGTCTTTCTCTGTCTGACTTAATTCACTAAGCATTATATTCTCCAAGTCAATCCTAAATTCCTAAGGATTTTCAGTAATATTTAGCTCTATGATCTGAAGAAGAGATAGACTAATATTTTTGAAAGTCAAGCTGAGAAAGATGCATTAGGTTTTTCTCCTTTTTAAAATTCTTATTGGAAGATGGATCTTTTTCAATGTTGTATTAGTCTCAGGTGTACATTAAAATGAATTTGATATACATATATCCACTCTTTTTTAGATTCTTTTCCATATAGGTCATTACAGAGTACTGAATAGACTTCCCTATGCTATCCAGCAGGTCCTTACTAATTTTCTATTTTGTATATTGTAGTGTGTATGTCCGGAGAAGGCAATGGCAACCCACTCCAGAACTCTTGCCTGGAGAGTCCCATGGACGGAGGAACCTGGTAGGCTGCGGTCCATGGCGTTGCGAAGAGTCAGACATGACTGAGCAACTTCACTTTCACTTTTCACTTTCATATGTTGGAGAAGGACATGGCAACCCACTCCAGTACTCTTGCCTGAAAAATCCCAGGGACAGAGGAGCCTGGTGGGCTGCCATCTATGGACTCACACAGAATAGGACATGACTGAAGTGACTTAGCAGCAGCAGTATATATGTCAATCCTAATCTTCCAATTTACCCCTCCCTCACATTACCTGCTGACATACATGTTTTCTTGTTTGTTTGTTTGGTCTTATTTTTAAAATTGGCTCACAGGTTGATTCAAAATGGAGATAGGACATGAAAGAGGAAATAAATAACCAGTTGCTCTAAAGAATATTTTTTTTCAGAATCATGAAGAATGATAGATTCAAATGTTGAAAATTTCTCTACTGTGAAAGGAAATCAGAGAAAACTTAGCTAAATACATGAGGAATCAGGCTGATATAAATGATGACTTAACTCATCCCAGGATCCTTTTACTCATATATTCAGCAAAACCTTATAAATGCTAGATATGTGCCTCTGGAGGAAACAAACGTGAAACACACATGTGCCAAGGACAGGGGTTTTCTGTGCTTCCAGAGAGAGTTTATCATGTTTTCTCTCTGAGACTCCTGCCACCAACAAAGTCAGGAGCTATGCAAAAGGAAAGATTGGGGGCAGGAGGAGAAGGGGGTGACAGGGTGAGATGGTTGCTTGGCACCATCAACCCAATGGACATAAGTTTGAGCAAACTCTGGGAGACAGTGAAGGATAGGGAAGCCTGGCACACTGCAGTCCATGGGGTTAAGGGTTGGACACGACTGAGCAACTGAACGACAATGCAAAGCCCAAGAGTAAGAGCTGGAGACTCAGGCTCTGCTAACTAGGTTTGTGAATATTGACAAGACTCTTTTCTTTTTTCCTGTCCTCAGTTTTCCCTGATGCCAAGTAGTTGGTTTCACCTAATAATCACTGGTACCCTATGATCTCTTCTTCTTAATATTGAAAAGGGTAGACATCTGAGTTTGGTCAACTTCACATATTTGCATCCTTTCAGTCCTCAGAGAAGCTCTAGGATACAGTTTGGATCAATCCCTAAGGCTAATTTTAGCAAGACCTTTATGTCTATAGGATTGGCTATCCAGCTCTCATCCTTAATTTCCCCTCTGCCTTCCTTTCCCTCTCTTCTAATTGCAAGTGAACTCTAGGGCAGGAGGAGAAGGAGGGGACAGGGTGAAATGGTTGCATAGCATCATCAACCCAACGGACATAAGTTTGAGCAAACTTTGGGAGTCAGTGAAGGACAGGGAAGCCTGGCACACTGCAGTCCATGGGGTTGCAAAGGGTTGGACACAACTGAGCAACTGAACAACAATGCAAGGATGCCAAGAGTCTTCATGTTTTCCACCACCATCCCAAGGCTCTTATCAAAGAATAGTTCCACTAACTCTGACATATCAGTGACTGACGATAGAGGAGGATTTAACTTCTCTTTGCATGTTCTCAATGTTATGGTGTGGGTGCACACGTGTGTCCAATTCTTTGTGATTCCATGAACTGTAGCCCTCCAGGTTCCTGCATCCATGGAGTTATCTCAGCAACAATACTGTAGTAGGTTGCCATTTCCTACTCCAGAGGATCTTCCCAACACAGGGATCGAACCCCCATCTCTTGCATCGCCTGAATTGGCAGGCAGATTCTTTTTTTTTTTTTTTTTTACCACTGTGCCACCTGGGAAGTGGAGAAGGAAATGGCAACCCACTCCAGTATTCTTGCTTGGAGAATTCCATGGACAGAGGAGCCTGGTAGCTGTAGTCCATGGGGGTCACAACTGAGTGACTGAGCACCTAGGAAACTTACAAATCTTGAATTAGAAAGCAAGAGTGCTAGCATCAGGATCGGGTAAAGACAGAGACTGGGATTTAAGGACACCTAAGTTTTTCTCAGATATGTTGAAATTCCATATGATCCATTTCAAATACTTGAACTGTTTCTATCTCAGCCCTTCCTCCAGTCCAATATAGTGAAAGGTCAGGGAAACACAATGGTTGCCTTAAAGTACAGAGCATCCACACTCATCATGAAAAGCATCAGAGAGTTTTAGAGAAGAAGCCTCAGAATTTACCAGTAATTCTAATGGATGTCATTATATATGAGTTGAAATTGATCCGGTTCAAAATCACTCAAACACATCATGAGTTATTAAAATATCCCTGTTGTCACATTATGGAGGAAACTATAGGGGTTAATAGACAGATGTATATTTGGGAGGAGAAGGAAATGGCAACCCACTCCAGTATTCTTGTCTGGAAAATCCAAGGGACAGAGGAGCCTGGCTGGCTGCTGTCTATGGGGTCACAAAGAATCGGACATGATTGAAGCGACTTAGCAGCAGCAGCAGTGTTGGCAGTCCTGAAACAGTCCAGAGATTTAGCCTTCTGTTTTGAGTATTTTTGTTTTTATATTTTTATATTAATAATACAATGAATAATCCTATATGCTATGTGAAAAATAAAAAATGGGATTTCCTTTCCCATTAACTACAAAGCAAGTAGTATATGTCGTAATTTTTAAAAAAGAAAAGAATAGTAAACAAGAAAGAAAACAAGACCAGGAGCTGACTGTGGCTCAGATCATGAACTCCTTATTGCCAAATTCAGACTCAAATTGAAGAAAGTAGGAAAACCACTAGACCATTCAAGTATGACCTAAATCAAATTCCTTATGATTATACGGTGGAAGTGAGAAACAGATCTAGAAATTAGATCTGATAGATAGAGTGCCTGATGAACTATGGACGGAGGTTCATGACATTGTACAGGAGACAGGGATCTAGACCATCCCCGTGGAAAAGAAATACAAAAAAGCAAAATGGCTGTCTGGGGAGACCTTACAAATAGCTGTGAAAAGAAGAGAAATGAAAGGCAAAGGAGAAAAGGAAAGATATAAGCATCTGAATGCAGAGTTCCAAAGAATAGCAAGGAGAGATAAGAAAGACTTCCTCAGCTATCAAAGCAAAGATATAAAGGAAAACAACAGAATGGGAAAGACTAGAGATCTCTTCAAGAAAATTAGAGATACCAAGGAAACATTTCATGCAAAGATGGGCTCGATAAAGGACAGAAATGGTATGGACCTAACAGAAGCTGAAGATATTAAGAAGAAGTGGCAAGAATACACAGAAGGACTGTACAAAACAGATCTTCACGACCCAGATAATCACCATGGTGTGATCACTCACCTAGAGCCAGACATCCTGGAATGCAAGTCAAGTGGGCCTTAGAAAGCATCATTACAAACAAAGCTAGTGGAGGTGATGGAATTTCAGTTGAGCTATTTCAAATCCTGAAAGATGATGCTGTGAAAGTGCTGCACTCAATATGCCAGCAAATTTAGAAAACTCAGCAGTGGCCACAGGACTGAAAAAGGTCAGTTTTCATTCCAATCCCAAAGAAAGGCAATGCCAAAGAATGCTCAAACTACTGCACAATTGCACTGATCTCACACGCTAGTAAAGTAATGCTCAAAATTCTCCAAGCCAGTCTTCAGCAATATGTGAACCGTGAACTTCCTGGTGTTCAAGAGAGATGGCATGGGGAGGGAGGTGGGAGGGGGGTTCAGGATTGGGAACACATGTACACTCGTGGCGGACTCATGTTGATGTATTGCAAAGAAATACAGTATTGGAAATTAAAATAAAGTAAAAAAAAAAAAAAAAAGAGAAGAAAAAGTAGAGGAACCAGAGATCAAATGCCAACATCTGCTGAATAATCGAAAAAGCAAGAGTTCCAAAAAAACATCTATTTCTGCTTTACTGACTATGCCAAAGCCTTTGATTGTGTGGATCACAATAAACTGTGGAACATTCTGAAAGAGATGGGAATACCAGACCACTTGACATGCCTCTTGAGAAACATATATGCAGGTTAGGAAGCAACAGTTAAGACTGGACATGGAACAACAGACTGGTTCCAAATAGGAAAAGGAGTACATTAAGGCTGCATATTGTCACCCTGCTTATTTAACTTATATGCAGAGTACATCATGAGAAACGCTGGGCTGGAGGAAGCACAAGCTGGAATCAAGGTTGTCAGGAGAAACATTAATAACCTCAGATATGCAGATGACACCACTCTTAAGGCAGAAAATGAAGAGGAACTTAAAAGCCTCTTGATTAAAGTGAAAGAGAAGAGTGAAAAAGCTCAACATTCAGAAAACTAAGATCTTGGCATCTGGTCCCATCACTTCATGGGAAATAGATGGGGAAACCGTGGAAACAGTGTCAGACTTTATTTTTGGGGCTCCAAAATCACTGCAGATGGTGACTTCAGCCATGAAATTAAAAGACATTTACTCCTTCGAAGGAAAGTTGTGACCAACCTAGACAGCATATGCAAAAGCAGAGACACTACTTTGCCAACAAAGGTCCGTCTAGTCAAGGCTATAGTTTTTCCAGTGGTCATGTATTGATGTGAGAGTTGGACTCTGAAGAAAGCTGAGCAATGAAGAATTGATGCTTTTGAACTGTGGTGTTGGAGAAGACTCTTAAGAGTCCCTTGGACTGCAAAGAGATCCAACCAGTCCATTCTAAAGGAGATCAGTCCTGGGTGTTCTTTGGAAGGACTGATGCTAAAGCTGGAACTCCAATACGTTGGCCACCTCATGTGAAGAGTTGACTCATTGGAAAACTATGATGCTGGGAGGGATTGGGGGCAGGAGGAGAAGGAGACCACAAAGGATGAGATGGTTGGATGGCATCACCTACTCAATGGACATGAGTTTGGGTTAACTTCGGGAGTTGGTTATGGATAGGGAGGCCTGGTGTGCTGCACTTCATGGAGTCACAGAGAGTCGGACACAACTGAGTGGCTGAACTGAACTGAACTGAGTAGCTTCACCACCAGAAAATCTCTGAATACCACTTCTATGTCTCAAATCAATATTCAGTGACTTTAATATTAAAGAATCATCTTTTTTTCTCTCTCTTTCTTAATTGATAGTTATATGCAGTGAGTAAATGAATCACTTTAAATTTCTTTAGGTTCCTATAGCAATGAATAGTGGTAAGCATTATTTCAACTTTGAAGAGGATAAAACCAAAATTCAGAAAGATCAATAAACTTGTCAAATGTAAGCAATAGAGTCAAAAGTTGATCCAAGGGCTCCACTTTCCACTCTGACCAATGGCAAATATTCAGGCTTTTTGAAAATAGTATTTGAAAACAGTCATACAGGTTCTGCTATTTCTTTCTGTTTAGGACTTTGGACAACTTAATAAGTCTCTATAAGCCTACATTTCTTCACCTACTAAATGGGAATAATGCTTACTTTTTAGCATTTGTCCAATAATATGCAATGATCTCTATTAAAAGTCTGTTCCATTAATTATTGAATAAACATAAATTCCTATTTGTGCTTCATTTATATCTTAACTGCGAAAAATATCACAGAAACTGTGATGCAATAAAATGAGGAAACTATTTTTTTTTCTATGTAAGTGGTGGTTGAAGCATTATATCAACTAATAATGAAAAAAGAAAAGTGGACAGAAGTTGGATCACCTTAGTCTTAGTCAGTCCCACCCATAATCATGTCAGATAAATCCTGCAATGCCTCTGTACTGCAGTCTTTTCAACAATAAAATGAAGGCATTATTTACACTTCACCTACCCTATTGGTTTGCTCAATTAATTATACATAAATATCTGGTGTTTAAAAAGGCTTGAATTATCTTTCATCCATTAAAAACTTTATCCAGGAATACAATCATAATAAAGGTAAATATTTTTATTTTGAACATATTCTCTTCAATAGACTACAAAGACCCTTTGAATGGCTATTCCCTTAATCAACAAAGAACAGGTAAACACCATACTAAGAGCAACTAGGGGCAAAAACTGATGCAGAAGCAATTAATACAGAAGATGTCAGAGTGAGATAAAGCTGAGGCTAAATTCAGCTTCTGCACTCTCAAGTTATAAAAGCTCAGGTGAGATTATTTTTCCAACAATTGGTGCTTAAATCTTTCTATCTGTCTGTCTATCTATCATTTCTGATTTTATCTAGTTGACATGCAGCAGTTCAGTTCAGTGGCTCAGTCGTGTCTGACTCTTTGAGACCCCATGGACTATAACCTTCCAGGCTCCTCTGTCCATGGGATTCTCCAGGCAAGAATACTGGAATGGGTTGCCATGCCCTCCTCCAGGGGATTTTCCAACCCAGGGATTGAACCTGTGTCTCTTACACTCCTGCATCTCTACCACTAGTGCCACTTGGGGAGCCCCTTAGAGAGGATACCAGGCATATTGCCAACATCCGCTGGATCATGGAAAAAGCAAGAGAGTTCCAGAAAAACTCTATTTCTGCTTTATTGACTATGCCAAAGACTTTGACTGTGTGGATCACAATAAACTGTGGAAAATTCTGAAAGAGATGGGAATACCAGACCACCTGACCTGCCTCTTGAGAAATCTGTATGCACGTCAGGAAGCAACAATTAGAACTGGACATGAAACAACAGACTGGTTGCAAATAGGAAAAGGAGTATGTCAAGGCTGTATACTGTCACCCTGCTTATTTAACTTATATGCAGAGTACATCATGAGAAACGCTGGACTGGAAGAAACACAAGCTGGAATCAAGATTGCTGGGAGAAATATCAATAACCTCAGATATGCAGATGACACCACCGTTATGGCAGAAAGTGAAGAAGAACTAAAAAAGCCTCTTGATGAAAGTGAAAGTGGAGAATGAAAAAGTTGGCTTAAAGCTCAACATTCAGAAAACGAAGATCATGGCATCCGGTCCCATCACTCCATGAGAAATAGATGGGGAAACAGTGGAAACAGTGTCAGACTTTATTTTTTGGGCTCCCAAATCACTGCAGATGGTGACTGCAGCCATGAAATTAAAAGACGCTTACTCCTTGGAAGGAAAGCTGTGACCAACCTAGATAGCATATGCAAAAGCAGAGACATTACTTTGCCGACTAAGGTCCATCTAGTCAAGGCTATGGTTTTTCCTGTGGCCATGTATGGATGTGAGAGTTGGACTGTGAAGAAGGCTGAGCACCAAAGAACTGATGCTTTTGAACTGTGGTGTTGGAGAAGACTCTTGAGAGTCCCTTGGACTGCAAGGAGATCCAACCAGTCCATTCTGAAGGAGATCAGCCCTGGGATTTCTTTGGAAGGAATGATGCTAAAGCTGAAACTCCAGTACTTTGGCCACCTCATGCGAAGAACTGACTCATTGGAAAAGACTCTGATGCTGGGAGGGATTGGGGGCAGGAGGAGAAGGGGGCGACGGAGGATGAGATGGCTGGATGGCATCACTGACTTGATGGATGTGAATCTGAGTGAACTCTGGGAGTTGGTGATGGACAGGGAGGCCTGGCGTGCTACAATCCATGGGGTCGCAAAGAGTCGGACACGACTCAGCGACTGAACTGAACTGAAAGATTCCTCATCCTATCCCATAATTGCCCCTATTCCCTAACATGGAAACTGTAAAATTGACAAAGTGTTTTGCTTAATAGTCTAAGTCCTCTTCTTTAAACCACTTCTCTGATATTATTTCTCCCTGCTTGTTTTGGGCAAAAATTCTCCTATAAAGTTATTTCTTGAATGGCCTTCACATTTTTCTACCTCTGTTTTCTTCCCAGCTTTCTACTCCTTCCGTCTCTAGTTCCTGCTTCTCTAATAGTCTGAACTCCACGTCTTGGAATATTCAAACTTGTCTCTTCCTTCAAGGATCAGCTTACATACCACTCTCCCAAAAGCCCTCATTCTCTGGTCTACTGAACTGCTAAAAAACCTACTCTTCTGAATAGCAAATCCTTTCATTGATAAGCTGCACTTGTGGACGCGATAGTTATGCACATATATGTATACATGCCTTGAAACACAGACACTATATAACATGTGTCTGGGTGTTGCCATGGCAATAGAAACCTCACAATGGACACTGAGAAATGCTTATGAAAAGAAAGGAGTGAGTTGACGTATCTGATGCCTGCTGCTGCTAAGTTGCTTCCATCGTGTCCGACTCTGTGCGATCCAATAGATGGCAGCCCACCAGGCTCTGCCATCCCTGGGATTCTCCAGGCAAGAGCTCTGGAGTGGGCTGTCATTTCCTTCTCCAATGCATGAAAGTGAAAAGTGCAAGTGAAGTCGCTCAGTCGTGTCCGACTCTTAGCGACCCCATGGACTGCAGCATTCCAGGCTCCTCCGTCCATGGGATTTTCCAGGCAAGAGTACTGGAGTGGGGTGCCATTGCCTTCTCCGATTTTATACCTAGACTGCTTCAAACAGCCAAGCACAGAAACTAAGCAGCCACTTGAGGTGCTCTGAAAACAGCTGTTTTGGTATCTTTGTATTTAACTCTATTAGATCAAATGTTAGCGAAATAAGCCTCTTCACCAGACCTGACTTCTGGAGACAGGATTAGGAGCCCATAATAAAATGAGTGCTATGAATGCCATCCACAGATGACACCTGAAATTCGCCATTTTCAGCTTCATCTTAGGCATTTGCTTTGATATCCCACCTCTTAGAAGTACAAGAAAGTGTTAGCAACTCAGTTTTGCCTGACTCTTTGTGACTCTAAGGACTGTAGCACATCAGGCCCCTCTGTCCATGAGATTCTCCAGGCAAGAATACAGAAGAGGGTTGCCATGCCCTCCTCCAGGGAATCTTCCCAACCCAGGGATGGAATCCAGGTCTCTCGCATTGCAGGTGGTTTCTTTATTATCTGAGCCACCAGGGAAGCCCAAGAAAAAGGGAGTGAGTAGCCTATTCCTTCTCCCAGGGATCTACCTGGCCCAGGAATCAAACTGGAGTCTTCTGCATTGCAGGTGGATTTTTACCAGCTGAGCTACCAGGGAAACCCCTTAGAAGTACAAGTTACATTGAACTCGAATATACCTTAAAATTTCTTGCATTGAATAAAACTAACCCACCTTGAAAACACATGCCTTTGTTTTATGTCACAAATCAGTCATTACTTTTTCTAGGACTCACTCCTGAAATCACTTTCCAGATTTTTCTCATCTGTAAAATGGTACTAATAATAACCACAACATGGAGTTTCTGTAAGAACAAAGCAAGATAATATTACCATGGCCAGTTGTCCCTTTCCTTGAGAGTTTTACTTTTTTTGCGTACTATGTTGGAGTAAGTATCAATTGTGCAAATTTTTACTCTCAAAAATGCCCTAATTCAGATATTAAAATATAAGAAAATCCCACGTAGTGTATTTAAGCATTTGGGGTCTTAATAGCAGCAGTCCTTTGTGCTAGAAAAGTACAGTACAGGTAATTTTTCTATAACATTAAAACACATATTCTCTTTATATGAAGCCAGTGGTGCCAGTAGTAAAGAACCTGCTGTCTATTCAGGAAACACAAGAGATTCAAGTTCAACCCCTGGGTAGGGAAAATCCCCTAGAGTAGAAAATGGCAACCCACTCCAGTATTCTTGCCTGGAAAATTTCATGGACTGAAGAGTCTGGTGGGGTTCAGTCCACGGGACCACAAAGAGTCAAACAAGACAGCACAGAAAGTTCTCTTGGTAGACTGTGAAACTTGAAGGTGGTCTTTTTTCATCCTCAAATCATATGATATAACAAGATTGAACTGGTGTCTTCTACGTCTTTTTTGCATTGGCAAGCAGGTTCTTTACCACCAGAGCCACCTGGGAGCCCAAATGTCATGTTAATGTGCTCTTAAATAGTAGAGCTGGGAACAGAGCTAACTTCTACTGGTTCCTAGTGCAGGATTCTGGAAACAGAGAAATGTACAGCCTTATCGAAAATGGTAAGTATAATTAGAATTGAGAAGAGCTTTGGGGAAACTCTATGAAGATCTGGTACATGGCTGTATTCAATCTGATATATATATTTTTTTAATTGATGAGTCAAGATTTAGACAGTATTGTGTTGTGAAGCATTTGTTGAAAGCCCCTCATTGCTTATGGTTTATGGTGAGCTGAACCACTGAAAGTTCAAATGGGCCAAAAAGGCACTATTGATGTTTAAGTGAAGGAAAAAAGCAAAGTAGATGATATCAAAGAAGCAGTTCAGCTTTCAGATGATTTTGGAATAGAGGTACTGATAACAAATCATTTGTTTCCCTGTGACTTTTCTCCTTTTCAATATTTTACAACCCTCATATTTTCTAGCAGTAATGTTAAATTAATTTTGTTCTCTTAAAGGACAAAGATACCTATTGAGACAGCTGGTACCCTGATGTATGATAGTAGTGTTGCTGTAACTACAGTGATTGCAATATTGTTCTTAAAATTAATATAGCATGTGCAAAAAGTGAAAACCATTTCAGAAGAAATTTTTACAGGTTTATAATATATACATTTTAAAATTATTTTATAATAAATCTCTTCTAGAGAGATTAGAGATATCTAGATAAAGATAAAGAGAAGGTTGATGGCTTTTTACTTTTTTAAAGAATTTATTTATTTTTGGCTGCACAGCATATGGGATCTTAGTCTCTCAACCTTGAATCCATAACACCTGTATTGGAATTGCAATCTTAAATTAAAAGCCCCTGCTTTTAATTTTTTTAAACTTTTTTAAAATCAGTGATGTTTCTTTCACCTGTTTAACCAGAGATAGTCCTCTTTTTGATTGTGTACAACCTTTTTTTTAATTAAAATAAATGTTTGCATTTAATTATTGGACATCTATAACACAGAAATTAATTTCTTTTTATTTTATTCTAAATTGTGAAATAAGCAAGTGATAAAATTTTAGAAAACACTACTTCTGTACTCAAAGGCCATCTTTAAGCTTTTTGATTGTTTGTTTTTGCTAGTCGCTTAATTTAAGGAATTCTGAAGGAGATCAGCCCTGGGATTTCTTTGGAAGGTATGATGCTAAAGCTGAAACTACAGTACTTTGGCCACCTCATGCGAAGAGTTGACTCACTGGAAAAGACTCTGATGCTGGGAGGGATTGGGGCAGGAGGAGAAGGGGACGACCCAGGATGAGATGGCTGGATGGCATCACTGACTTGACGGAAGTGAGTCTGAGTGAACTCCGGAAGTTGGTGATGGACAGGGAGGCCTGGCGTGCTGCAATTCATGGAGTCGCAAAGAGTTGGACACCACTGAGTGATTGAACTGAACTAATTTAAGGAATGATTCTTTCTAAAGATATCATGGTTGAAAAGCTTCAAAACGCAGGAATCGTTTCCACAAGTCTGTGACACAGACGTGTATATCTGTCTGCTATACAGCATTCAGAAAACCCTTTCAAAACTAATTGTGTCATATTGCCCTTCTTGATAATACTTACATATTTCTAAGAACAAATTCCTACTCCTCACCACATCAGTTTAGTCTTGCGTGGTCTGGCTATTGTCTGCTCACCACACACTTCCTGCTTCTCAGTAGTTTTCTTTATCCCCTCAGATAGAGAAAGCTGTCTCAGTCTTGCCCACAAACCCCCTTTACATAGAAAACCCTTCTCAACGTGACTACTTCTCCTTCTAATCTTTGTATGCAGCTTGCCTGCCACTGCCCTTGATCAGTACTTGCCTTATTCCCTTTTATCATAATTTGCCGATATGTGTCCCTATTCTATGTACATTATAAATATTTATGTATACATAAGGAAAGGAAGTATTTCTATTTTATTTAGCATTATGTTCTACAATCATTCAATAATACATAGTGAATGAATGAGTTTATTTATTCATTCACATTTGACCAAATCTTCTGCTTCTGACCATTGCTATCCTCCTGTCCACACAATCAGCCTAGGACCATCAGAAATAAGACTATAGTCAGATAAAATCAAATTTATTGATCCACTGTAAAGAGGAATAGCATACACCAGGATTTAGGGGAAAGAGTAGGGTTAAAGTAAAAGTTAAATGAAGAAATATTTGATAGATTCATTTCAAAGCAGGGCTGTGTGTAACGGGGTCAAAATCCGGTTTAAACCACAAAGTACCTGCAGGGTCTTGGTTCCTTGGAAACTACAAAATTAAGATACATGTGAAATGTGGCACCCAAAACCCTTATCTGAAGTTCTGCATCTGAGTTGAAAATTGAAAATTCTTCTATTAAGGCCCTTTACATACTTCATGTATAGTTAAGATAGCCAAAGTTGAGATAAATCACCTTATTGATATGATTTAAAGAAATCACTTACAGAGAGTCTATGATTTTAGAGAAACAAGATTTTTCAGGGAGTAAGAAAAGAGCAGTCATTCAACAAAGGGTGTTGCTTTGACACATGGAAGCTGTGGTTTGTTCTTGGGGGCCATGATGCTTGTTGAGTTTGCAGCTGGAATGATGTGCCTTTTATGAGTTGGCAGGGCAGATATTGACCGTCAGAGCTACTTTTCACTTTATCACTTCCTATTCAGAAGTCAGTCATCTTATAATAACAGCTGACATAGTGTCCCATTGAGTGCTCTTCATGTCCTCCGTTTTGCCAGAGCTCTTCTTAGAGCCCCTTTACATCTTGGTTCCTTAGGCTATAGATCAAGGGGTTGAGCATGGGTGTGATCACAGTGTAGAACACCGCGATGATCTTGCCCCCAGCCCTGGAGGTCTTTGACTGGGGTCTCATGTACATGAAGATACCAGTTCCATAGAATAAGGCCACCACTGTCAGATGGGAAGCACAGGTGGAGAGAGCCTTGTGCCTTCCAGAGGCTGACCGCATCCTGAGAACCGTCAGAAGGATTCGGGCGTAGGAAACAACAATGAGGAGAAAAGGAATGAATACAATTACGACAGTGAAGACGAAAACAACCATCTCGGTAAATGAGGTGTCAGTGCAAGCCAGCCTCAGAATGGAAGGAACCTCACAGAAGAAGTGATCCAGGACATTGGGCCCACAGTAGGGTAAACTCAAGGTGAAGACGTTGATGACTGTGGAACTCAGGAAACTACTGGCCCAAGAAATGCCTGCCAACTGGACACAGGTGCTTTGGTTCATAATGACTGTGTAGTGAAGAGGGTGGCAGATGGCCACATATCTGTCGTAAGCCATGACTCCGAGGAGAACGCACTCAGTCATTCCCAAGGAGAGGGAGAAGTACATCTGAGTAGCACATCTAGGAAATGGGATGGTCTTCTTTCTGCCCACCATGTTGGACAGCATTTGTGGGACATCAGTGGATGTGTAGCAGATATCCAGAAAGGATAAATTAGTGAGGAAGAAGTACATTGGAGTTTGGAGCCGTGTTTCTATCTGGATGATAGTGATAATAATATTCCCCACCACGGTTAATAAATAGAAGAACAAGAACATAATAAAAAGAATGAGCTGCATCTTTGGCTGTGATGAGAGCCCCAGGAACACAAATTCGGTCACAGTGAAGTTTGTTGTTATCATATTCATTTTTGAGGCCACCTCTCTTTCATAAAACCGTCCACTCACCTGAAGAAGAAATCAAATGCCTTCTAGGTCACAATGTTGGAAATTTAGGATGTAAGAAGGACAACAAGGAGAAGTCTTGGTCTGATGATGTATCTTGAGTATCTGAGTTGTATTACAAGTGGAAAGCATTTCTTCTGCTCTCAAAGGAAATATTCCAAGAGAATAGTCAAACTCAAATACTGATGAAGTGAAGTAGATATTCTTGTCTTTTCTCTAAGGGTGTGTGCTTTTGGCTGTTCACAATCTTTTCAAGGCTTCCTCGGGGGCTCAGTGGTAAAGAATCTGCCAGCAATGCAGAAGACATAGGAGACACATGTTCGATCCCTGGGTTGGGAAGATTCCTGAAGGAGGGCACAGCAACCCACGCCAGTATTCTTGCCTGGAGAATCCCATGGACAGAGGAGCCTGGTGGGCCACAGTCTAGAGGGTCGCAAATAGTCAGACAGGACTAAAGTGACAGAGCATATACACATGCAATCTTTCCAAATTATACCCATTCTTCAAAATCTTACTTATGCTTCTCTCTTCAAATAGATCTAATTATGTCTGTGTTCTGCACCTAGCAATAGCATGTTGTAGCACTCAAGTAGAAAGCAATAAATGGCTTTGCTTCATGTGCTACCCACTAACCTGAAAGTAAAAGCCAGAACGGCGGCCTGTGTATCTACTATATCACCTTGATGCAGCTTTCTAGTGATTAGAAACTCTGATACACTAAGAAGAGAGTGTGCACACAATCACAAAACCAGTGATGGATCACGCTAATCACCAGTTCTCCCAGCTTCACAACTTTCATGCAGCGGGGTTTTGGATGGTTTTATATATATATATATATATATATATATATACACACAATATACACACACACAGACACACACACACAATAAGAATAATGATAGAACCAATTTTTGAGGATTAAATAATGTGTATAATGAATTTGAGACAATGTTTACATGTAAAAAATTATTCACAAATAATACCTACTATTAATAGCCCTAATAACATACAGTGTTCCTGCATTTATCCAGAATTTAGTTCTCTAATAAAACATTTCAGAGAAATAATAGCATTAAAAAGGATCCAGACAAGTTAAACTTACTTGGTTGGTTCACTGAGAGTTCCTTAGTTTCTATGCCTTGTGTTTACCTACTCTTAGTTTATGCACAGAGTTATCAATAGTGCGTGTGGTTAACTGATTTGCAGCAGTTCAAAAGCAGGGAGTTAGAAAGGTATGGAGTAATGAAGGGTCCTAGAGGTGGGCACAGTTACAATATCAAGAAGCTGCCAGTTACTCATCTACTCATTCTTCATTCTTTTTTTTAATACACATTTATTTATTTTAGTTGGAGGTTGATTACTTTACAATATTGTATATCACCATACTTCATTCTTTATTTTTCTTTCTTTCTTCCTTTGAAATCTGTCTTTCAATAATCTAGTATGTACCAGATGCTAGGCTTGCTCTGATAAACAGAGCAGACATTTTGATACTCTCATAAACCCTACTGTCCATATAAAGTTGAGATGAAGGAAACAAATTGATTCCCAAGAAAGTGAGGAATCTTCATAAATGTCCCAAGAAGACATTTATGAACCAAGTAGTTGCAGATCATGAAAAAGACTACTTTATGCAAAACGTCATTTTCAAATAATATTAATTTGCATGTGATACATTTTAGATAGTCATCTTATATTTTGATTTAAATCAAGACTTTTCAAATCAAACAGCTCAGTGAGCTGATAAACCAAATGATCTAATATATGAAGTCCAGAGATAAAGCAAGGATGGGTCTGGACAGAGGCCTTTCAGACTCTCCAAACAACAGTCAGAAAATCCTTCCGAAATGAGCCATTCTGGTACTGTTAAGAAGTGATTGGCAAGATAGTAAAGAATATGCAGAGTGAGTTTCTCAGTTGACAGCGAGCTGGTACACAGTGAGCAGGGTCCACCACTGGAGAGTTGAGATCACAGGTCTGGCTCTGCTTTTCACCAGCTGGGAGGCCTTGCTTGCACAATTCAGACTACCAGTCTGTGCTTAACTTTACTTACTTGAAGGACAGGCACAAGAGTGGGCATTCCCATAGAGCTGATGGACCAGGTGAATGAGATAATATATGTGAAGCACCTAGAGCAGAGTTAGCCATATCTTGTAAGGATTCAAGGTATATTAACTCCATCATTATTTTATATACATATATATGTGATCTTCATTAGGGGATCTTTGTTAAGCCCCCAAGACAGGAATTACGAGCACTTCTAATCTCTACACCACATGATAGATAAACTAAGTCTTTTAAGGATAAAAAGAAGGGAATGGCTACCCACTCCAGTATTCTTGCCTGGTCAATTCCATGGCCAGAGCAGCCTGGAGGGCTACAATTGGTGGGTCATCAAGAGTCAGACATAACTGAGCAACTGAGCACACACACGCGTGCGCGCGCACACACACACACACACACACACACACACACACACTGAGGCAATTAAATCACTTTTCCAGCTGAATCCAACCCCCAGAAAAAAAAATTTCTATATGGAAAAGAAGAAAATCATCACTTAAAAAGTGACATTAAGTGCTACCTATTATAATTATCTATTACTTGACAAACTGTTTAAGTACTTTGCTGATAGTAAATCATATGTTCACAACTCCAATAGAACTTATGTCCATTTTAAATATGAGAAAATTGATGGTCAGAAAGTATACAACTGTCTCAAAGGTAGGATATTTAGCAAAGCCATAAATTTATACTTGAGTTTACCTAAGTCCAAAATGCCCTTTAGCTAAATACTTTGTTTTATTTTATTATTGTCATTTTAATATCTCAATAAACAATTTAAGTCAGAAACACCACAGATAAAATACCAAAGTTGATGTATGGCAAAACCAATACAATATTGTAAAGTAATTAACTTCCAATTAAAATAAATAAATTTATATTAAAAAATACCTAAAGCTGTTAAATGTTGTGTAGAAATAGTCTTCATATCTGTCCTCACCACATATTCATGCAAAAAAAAGACATGATATCCATGTGTAAAAACTAAAATTCCATGAAAATAAAATAAAGCTGCTTCTATGATAACCACAAGTGAGATGCTGCTATAATCCAACCCAACCTTTTTATAGATTAAAAATAAAGATAATGAATGCACAGTGAAATCCCTAAGTTATTTGAGTTTTCTCATCTAGGCTGAATTTTAGATACTTGAGGGATGATGTCCCAAGACCAGTGATTAAAATTTAATTAATGATTTGATCTGAGGGAGTCCTGGTTGCTGTGTGTATCGGTTGCTCCCTTCTTTTCCATCACCTGCATTTGAACCATTACCAGGTTAAACAATGCCTTCCAAGTGACCAGAGTGTTCTCAACCTTCCGTGTTGCCTAATTCTGGCAATCATAAAGGTAAATGCATTCAACACAAAAACAGCAAACTCTAAAGTGCAGGCGTCAAAGGCCATGCACAGAGTCATGTCCTAAAATCAACAGGAATTTAGAGATGATTGTGACCCTCGTATACTTTCAATTGTACACATGGAATATTTGAACCCTAGATTCTCTTCTCCTTGATCACGCTAAACTCTGGAATCATCCACAATTGCATAGCTGATAAACGCAAACTGTTTATAAGGAAACTGTAAGGGCAGCATGGAAACTTACTAGTTTTTAACCGTGAGTGTATCATCTCACTTTCCTAAGTTTACTCATTTTCAAAATGGACATTAAAACATTCAGACCACTACATCGTTCCCTTGTTATGAATCTAAACGGAAGAAAAGAAGGAAAAAAGCAAGGAAGGAAGAAAAGAAGCAGGGAAGGAAGGGAGGGAGAAGAAGGGAAGGAGAGAGGAAGAAAGCAAACTAGAAAGTTAATATTAATTAAGTACTTTCAATGCGCAAAGAGCCAGCTGAGTCAAATAATGTCTCCACATAATAATATAACTTAATCTCATAATTCTCAACTCCTGAATACACTATAGTTGGGTGTTGTCGGTTATTTGATTTTAATATCAATTCCCAGGCCATATCCTTAATCAAAATCTCTGCTGATAGGACTCAGATATGGTATTTTTAAAAGCCCCAGAGGTGAGCCCTTGAAATCTTATTCTTTCAACATTTTACTGGGAAAAAGATATAATTGTGGATTAGACAAAGCTAAGCCTGAAATATGTTGGGAGTTCCATTTGTTACTTCCACTTTTTTTCCCTACTGTGTTCCAGCTTTTAAGAACCGTTGTGTGAAAACCATCTAAAATGTACAACATTCACCTAAGACTTTTCAAAATATCCAATTACATTTTGCTGGAATCTCCCAGTGAAGGGTTAATGTGGCCACAATAGGGAAAGTGGAGATGTGCTGCTTGCAAACAAGATGTTCTGCCAAGGAGACGGACACAGCCTTGAGATTGATGGTCCCTTGCAAATAAGGGAACATTCCCTTCTTGTGATAAGGGCTCTGGACAGACTCTGCAGAAGGCCGGAATTTCACTCCCCTTTGCTGCACGATAACATGTATGCACCTGTGCTGTACTGAAAAGGCTTATTCATGCAGTCTGGAATTCTGCCTAGGGGAGCTTTATAATAATAAAGCCCAAATTGTTTGGGCAGTTGTTTTGTTCCTCCGGCTGGAGTGTGTACATGTCGTCTGTCCTTTGTATGTGTCTTGTTTTACGTCATTTCACTCGTAATCTCCAACACCCAGCTTAGATCCCCATTAGTTGTCATCCCCCTCAGACTGCATTGACCCTGGCATTATGGGGAAGTTACCCAATATGCCAAGGAGGAATAGTACATGGTAGACACAGCCTCCTTTAACATAGATTTTCTCATTTGAGTCTCAGGGCTCTGGAAACAGAGGGGACTCCATTAGACTGATATCAGAGCAGATCACATGATTTGATTTGCATAGTCCATAAGTGATATGAAAAGTGATTAAACATTTCTCATATTAATAGATATGCAGTCTAGAGCCATGGTTATCCCAAGAACATATTACAAACCCTGGAGGCTTCTTGACCAATATGAGATTATAAGCTAATGTGATCCATGGTTTATCATGACATTATGTGTGTGTTTATATGTGCATGTATGTATAAATATATGTAAACACATGTAAAAGTTTCCAGGCAGCACAGTGGTAAAGAATCTACCTGCCAATGCAGAAGATGCAAGAGAGAGGGCTGCAGTTCCTGATTGGGAAGGTCACCTGGAGCAAGAGATGGCAACTTGCTCCTGTATTCTTGGCTGGAAAATCCCATGGACAGAGGACCCGGGAGGGCTACAGTCCACAGTGTCACAAAGAGTCAGACTTGACTGAGCGCATACAAACACACATAAAAGCTAATACATTTAAATAGGATCATATATGGCATTTTAAAGAGAAAAGGATGTAGGGAACACATTATGCTGGATCTTCTGAATGAGTTCTCATCAAACTTTAATATACATAGGAATAGCATAGTTTTCTTGTTAAAATGCAGATTCTGAGTCAGGGCCCAAGAGTCTTCTTTTCAAACAAGATTTCCATGATGCTGGTTTTGAACCATGCTTTTGAGTAGTACAGTTTTAGCTAAATTGTAAGAAGTTTAAGTTTTATTCTGATTACAATATTTGCAAATTTTAAGCAGTAATACACTGATCTGATTTATATTTAAAATTACTTTTATTTAGGTAACAAAACATAGGGCCGTGGTACCAATTAGGTGAGAAAATTTGTGGCTCCTCAGATTAGAATTGTGAAGATGGCTAAAAATGGAAGAAAAACGAAGAAAAACCAGTTTTGTTGAGTTCATGCATGGCCTCCATCCTTGCCACTGTGGTTAATTTGTAATGGTCTCACTATTTAAGTACAGGGCTTTCCAGGGAATAAGGTTCACCAACATTCTCGTTGTGAATCCTTTTTGCAAACAAGACCCTCCAGTGGACACTTAACAATGGAACATGAATACTACCTTCACAGTCCTTTCCAAGAGAGCCATCCATATATCTCGCCCAGACTTCCCTGTCACTTATTTTCCAGTGTTATCCTGAGACCCTGTTCTGTCAGTCGATCAACTAGTTGTTGTTGTCCAAACGCTAAGTTGTGTCCGACTCTTTGCGGAATGCAGTTGTGTCCGACTCATGAACTGCAGCACACCAGGATTCCCCGTCTTTCACCGTCTCCCAGAGTTTGCTCAAACTCACGTCCACAGGGTCAGTGATGCCATCCAACCTCTCATCCTTTATCGTCCCCTTCACCTCCTGCCCTCAATCTTTCCCAGAATTAGGGTCTTTCCCAATTAGTCAGCTCTTCACATCAGGTGGCCAAAGTACTATTTATTAAAGAATAGGGACACATCTCAGACTCCCCTTCTTCCCATGCTAAAAGAAAAGCAAGATATTCATTGTACTCCATGTTATGCTGCACGTACATACTCTGGTCCTTAATTTGCATCCCTAACACTGCTGCCTACCTAAAGGAATAAAAATTTATTGGAGGATAGAGCAGTCTATGCTTTACAGTGAGAAAATAAATAACTTGTGCCTGAAATATTCTGTTTAGAAAATGTAGATGCTTCTACAAATGATTGGGGCAGAGACTAAAGAAATCAATCTAAAGAGCTGCAATATCTTAAATATCAAAATAATTTTAATAATAACTGAAAAAGAAATTTCAATCGCAACTTAGTGAGTCAGTGAAAGCCAAGGACTTCAAGGCTTCTCAGGAAATGAAAAAAGCACAGATTGTATAAGAGTAAACATGGTAGATTATTTCATTTTTAATGTACTTTAAAGGTTATGATTTAATTAAGTATATGACATAGAAGTTCAAATAAATACATATATGTGAATGTTTTATTGGTATAGCAGCAAATGATAAGTATAAATAACTATTTTTAAGAAGTTCCAATAAAATTAGAAGCTCTACAAAGAACAATTAGGAAAATCAACATTGATGAATATTACTATTAATAATAATAAATAATTGTCATATCAAATAAATAAGTTGAGACAAAGTAAATAGATAACAGTTCTTAAATGAAAGCTAATTTATGCAGACATAATCGCTGACATTGTAGGGGAAACCTGAGTGTGTTTATTAACTAGAATAAAGCTATCAGAAGATTAAATTATTTTTGAATAATGTTATGTATTAAATTAATATATAATATTATTTAACGCTGGCTGACATTTTTAAAACTAATTTTAGAATGAGATGTCATTTTGCACAAGAAACTATTGTTTAAAATGGTGGACATACCAATGCAGGATACAGCATGCTTGGGGCTGGTGCACGGGGATGACCCAAAGAGATGTTATGAGGAGGGAGGTGGGAGGGGGGTTCATGTTTGGGAACGCATGTACACCCGTGGTGGATTCATGTCAATGTATGACAAAACCAATACAGTACTGTAAAGTAAAATAAAGTAAAAATAAAAATTAAAAATAAATAAATAAAATGGTGGACAAAAATAATCATATTGACATTAAATTTAACTATTAAAAAAAGAAAAGGAACCATTTGACACATTGCTCCTATTTTATTTACTTTAAGAAAACTCATCTATTTTTCAATAAGAAACTTCTGCTGGCCCGAGAATATTTTTACTTATTTTTGTATTAGTTCAACTCCAAGGAAGCTCTAAATAATATTACTAAAACATAAAAAGATTACAAATAAACATATGAAAAAAATCTTAGCTAAACACTGAATATAGACATAATGAGGAAATTTTGCCTGTGGTATTGATGTTAACCACATTTTGCAAGCACTGCATTAGGAATGTTTTGTCTTTGTTAAGTATTTTGAATTTAAACAGTTCAAAAGAATCAATCACGACAAATGTTTAATTATAATACAAATTCTTAAGTTTCTTGAGGAAACAGTGAATTCTTGAATCTTATAAGGGTGCACATGTGTTGATAACTTGTGCTTGATTAATCCTTACAGATCATTCTCCTTGGTTTACCACTTTTATAAGCCAGTCCCTTACATGCTTTCCAGACTCTTGCCAATACGGATTAGTGAGAACCCATAAATTTTTAAATGTGCATTTCCCCTAAGAGCAAGTTTTTTATTTCATCATCTGGGCAAGTGATATTTAACTTTTGCTATAAAGGTGATATGGAGTGGTCAGGTTGAGTGTTGAGGAGAATTACACAAGCTTGTAAGTTGCTAAGTACAGTCACTGAAAGATTTTTGTCCAGGGAAAAGCTGATTCTTTCAGAGAGGGGAAGTTAGGGATTGCCTCTTAAAGCAAGGGATTTTGTTTTTACCTCTGTTCTTGTCTGCCCAATGTCCCTATCCCATTACTTTATGGTCTCAATTGTTCTCTCCATCATTTCATATAGCTTATGATAAAACCCCTAGCATTTAATTAACAGGTCTTTTCTGCAGTTCTTACAATCAGGCCCTGGCTTAAACCTCAACCTGAACTTTCCTAAAGGACTAAAGCCGTTGCGAAACTCCTTCAAACCTACCGCCGGGGCATTCCAAACGCTCTTTCATGTTCCCAGTAGAATAATCATAGTTTTCAATTTAAAAGACCCCAAGAATTTTACAACCGATATTGTCATGGTCATGATGAATGCTACAACCAACTGATTTTCAGTGTTTTATTCTCCGACTGCATTTCATGGTATGCCATCACTGGTGATAATTTAAACTATCACGACGCCACTACCTGCCAGGGCTCACCAGTGTCCCCTTTCTCTGGCAAGTGGCATATCTGCACATTTTTAACTGTCAGCAAACTAATCCAGAGATCCAGTTAAAAGGTCTGACTCTAGAGGTACACCCAATGTTAAAAGATGAGATCACTAGGCAACATGTAACCTAACTCCTGAATTTTGCTTTACTGAATGCACACAATGGCTTGCCTAACCTGTTGATTTCTTTCCTGGATTAGAAAGAATAAGAATGAAGAGCTATGTAGTTGAAGAATGATTGACTTTCTACCCACCCCCAACCCTCTTCTCTTTAGCAAATTTGCCACATGGGCAAGTTGGCATCCAATTGTAGGTGGACCACATAGGCAAAACAGCATCCAAAGGAAGGTCAGGAGAAGTCAGCAGTCTGCACACAATGGAAGAATGATGAAGAATCCAACCTCTTACTTTAACGATTCACCAAGATTATTTCTCCATTTTCCCTTTACAAATTGTCATGGCTGAGCAGGACGTTGGGAACTGGTCTTCAGACAAGAGTTCACCTTCTCCCCAGGTAGCTGGCTTTTCTGTATAAAGCACCTTTCTTTTTTACCAGCATTTGCCCCTTGATCATTGCCTTTGAGTGATGAGCATCTGAACCTGAGTTGGTAACAGAAATAGGTATTCTGAACCCAATCTTTTCTTTGTATTTCCTCCCCTCCTTGAAAATTTAATTGACTTAGTTCATGTAGGTTCATCTCCTGGAACAGAAAGCAGGATGGCAAATGATGGGAGACCATCCAGAAGGAGAAGTGGAAGCTATCTGAGCACCCCACAGACATATAGATACCTATTTGTGTATTAATATTCAAAGGTACACAGTAGATATAATTGCTATATATATATATATATATATATATATATATATATATATATATATTTGGATACAGAAAAACTCAACACAGAGGTAACAAAATTATGGTTGATTATGTCTATCCCTGGGGAATCACAGTCTCTAAACAAAACCTTTCTGATTCTTATTTAATAAGACTGACCTGACTTAGTCAATGCCTAGTTATGGTTAACTACCTAGCTTGTCTTTCCCCAAAACTACAAAACCAAGAATTCCCTCAGGATCCGCTGTTATCAATGATTCTGAATTCTGGATAAGGTCACACTACAGATGTCTGTATGTTATGTGATGCAGATTTACTCTGGACATAGAAATAAATAGTTTAATTTGTATAACTCAGTAGCCATTTATATTCTGTTACAATGGGAACTATAAACCAGTATTTCTTACACCTCATCACTGTCCTATGGGAGTCCCTGAAACTGCTGAGAGTCAAAGTGGAGACCTGATTTCCCTACTGTCTGTGGTGACAAAGGGCAATTCATATTAAAGGAAGGAAAGGTAAATAAAATGACACAAAAATGCAACAACAAAAAAGCAATTGAGAATCATTTACACTGGAAGACGTTTGTAGCTGTTCCAAGAGCCCTAGGGGACAGAAGGCTGAAAAAAGCCATCTATGCTCAGGCTCGAAATAAATCACAAGAAGTTTAATTTTTTAAATGTGTTTTTGTCCCAAGGGATACAAGGACAAAATGTACATTTAAAAAGAATGTTAGACAATAGCTGATCATTCCTCTCAGGTTGTCATAACCTCTGGGTGAGATTGCTGAAAAATAACTGTTTTTTTTTTAAGTAAAATATTTAACCCATGAGAAGGTAACCGTGTTTAAGCTTAAAGGGAAACACAGTGAAAATGTGTGCATTATTTTGTGTGTGTTTGTGTATTTATGCTGTGGATTTGAGCATTTTCACTTGAGAAGATCCACAGAGGTATCAGTGACCCCAAAAAAATCCATAGTTGGAGCATAAGATAGAGAAATGCAATCACCAGAAGATGGGTTGAGGCACCATGATAGGCAATTTTAACTCATCAAAAGAACTCTGGGGTAAAGGAGAACATGCTTGACTAGCAGAGGAAAAGAGCAAAGGTTGGAAAAGAGCAAAGGAAAAGGGCTGTTTCACCACCAATTTTAGCACCTTTGCTCTTTTTCATAATAATAATTCTACCACTTAACAATTATATGACATTAATAAGTAACATAACATCAAATAATTAATACATCATATTGGATCCCAACCATTCTTATCACTTCAAATACATTGTCTCTATTAACTCTCCCCACAATTGTAAGAAATGCAGTATTACAGATGAGAAGTCATTACATTACAGGTCAGTATACCACCTCAGATTCTCCTAAATTAAGTCAACACACTTTTTGATTAATTGCCATTTAGAGACTTTCAAAGCTATGAACCCATGAAGTACTTAATAACTCAAATACCCTGGGAAACTTGAGAAAGTTTAATTTATCCAGACCCAGGTTATGGTCCTGTTGGCTGTGACTGTGAGAGCTATAGGCAAGTGTCATGGTCCTGGGTGAGGTGAGTGGAATATCTCTATATTCATAATCAGTATTGGCTGCCAGTAAAGAGACACAGGACTCTGCCAGAAGATGATTTGGAAGCTACTTGGAAGCATTCATCTGATGCCAATGGTATGAAGTACTCACCTGGATAGCCTCTGAATCTCTCGGCATTATTCTATTGTGTTTGATTTAAGGTCTTATAACTAAAAAGAGAGGGACTCATGGAATGCATAAGCATCTCTTTAACCTAGTATCAGGTATTAAAGGAAGTGGCTTAGAAGTTAAGTACCAGCTCTCTGGAGGAAGACAGCACACTTATTTACTAACTCTGAAATTACTAGATACTTATGAAACCTTGACTTGGCCATCTATAAAATCACTGCTATTAATCTTTAAACATACCTATGATAGATGTTGTGGGAATAAATGGAACAATTCATGTGAAACACCTAGCAAAGCATTTGAGTCAGAAATGCTCTTGAACTGTGGTGTTGGAGAAGACTCTTGAGAGTCCCTTGGACTGCAAGGAGATCCAACCAGTTCATCCTAAATGAGATCAGTCCTAGGTTTTCATTGGAAGGACTGATGCTGAAGCTGAGACTCCAATACTTTGGTCACCTGATAGGCAGAGCTGACTCATTTGAAAAGATCCTGGTGCTGGGAATGATTGAGGGCAGGAGGAGAAGGGGACAACAGAGGATGAGATGGTTGGATGGCATCACCGACTTGATGGACATGGGTTTGGGTGGACTCCGGGAGTTTGTGGTGGACAGGGAGGCCTGGTGTGCTGTGGTTCCTGGGGTCACAAAGAGTTGAACACAACTGAGGGATTGAACTAAACTGAACTGAAAATATTCAAAATACTTGTCAAATATTTTTATTAATGACAAACTTCTGGAATAATATGAGAATCATAGAACATAAAGAAATGGAAGATTGGAATTTCAAAGTGTGGTCCAGGATTGTTCAACACTTTCTCATAGGAAACCACATCTAGTTTTCATGAATCCATGTTTTCAGAGATTTTGCCCAGCCACCAAATGTTTTCAGTATATATATTTTTGCATTCAGTTAGAAAAAACAGCCCACAAAACTTTCATAGGAAACCTACAAATTAAAATAAAATAAAAATTGAACTGACACACATTTTCCATTAAAAGCCAATGTGAAAGATTATACTTTATTAATAATAAAAAAGAATAAGTTAAACTAATGGGATATATGTAATATTAGAAAATAAGCAGTTCTATGATAATCATACAAAAGAAAAGGGATATAAGAATATCAGGAAGCAGACTGAGTACAGTGATCAGGGAATCCTTGAAAATAGGGGATATTAGTGGCAACAGACACCTGAAAAAAGACAGGGAAATATCTTCTCTGTAAAGATATTTGAGGAAGGGTATTCTAACCACAGGAGTGAATAACTCCCAAGGCTCCGAGTGGATCAATTTATGTGGCAACTGAAAGGAGGGTGGCAGAGCTGGAGTGAACAGTGAAAGGGAGACCAGTAGAGCCAGAGCAGAAATGTCATGAGCTTTGCACATCTTCATAAGGATTTGGGCCTTTACTCTGGAAAAGTGCTGAAGTCACGGAGTGTTTGAAGATGAGGTCTAACATGATCCATCTGGCATTTTAACAGGATCACTCTGGCTCCCTTGTTGAGACAATCAAATGAGGTAAGGATGGAAGTAGGGAGGAGTCAGGGAGGGCGTTAGCAAAGGGCAATAATACAAATGTGAAATGAGAGTGGGCTCATGTATGGTGGAATCACTGAAACTGGGAGCAGTTGGTTAAGTTCTGGATATATTTTGAAGGTAGAATGAAGATGTTGCCAATTAGCTACAGTGTAAAAAACAAAAAAGAGTAAAAAATGTCTGAACAGTTCAGTTCATTTGCTCAGTCGTGTCCGACTCTTTGCGACCCCATGAATCGCAGTACGCCAGGCCTCCCTGTCCATCACCAATTCCCGGAGTTCACTCAGACTCACGTCCTTCGAGTCAGTGATGCCATCCAGCCATCTCATCCTCTGTCGTCCTCTTCTCCTCCTGCCCCCAATCCCTCCCAGCATCAGAGTCTTTGCCAATGAGTCACCTCTTTGCATGAGCTGGCCAAAGTACTGGAGTTTCAGCTTCAGCATCATTCCTTCCAAAGAAATCCCAGGGCTGATCTCCTTCAGAATGGACTGGTTGGATCTCCTTGCAGTCCAAGGGACCCTCAAGAGTCTTCTCCAACACCACACTTCAAAAGCATCAATTCCTCAGTACTCAGCCTTCTTCACAGTCCAACTCTCACATCCATACATGACCACTGAAAAAACCATGGCCTTGACTAGACGGACCTTTGTTGGCAAAGTAATGTCTCTGCTTTTGAATATGCTATCTAGGTTGGTCATAACTTTCCTTCCAGGGAGTAAGCGTCTTTTACTTTCATGGCTAAAGTCACCATCTGCAGTGATTTTGGAGCCCCCCAAAATAAAGTCTGACACTGTTTCCACTGTTTCCCCATCTATTTCCCATGAAGTGATCAGAACAGATGCCATGATCTTTGTTTTCTGAATGTTGAGCTTTAAGCCGACTTTTTCACTCTCCACTAATTAAGATAATGCCTTTACTGAAGTGAAGAAGATTGAGAAAAAGCAGGCTTAGGAAGGATTGTTAGAAAGACACTTTTTCCTAAACTTCCCGATAGACATCCTATGAGAGATGTTAAGTAGGCACGTGGATCCATGAGTCTGAAGGTCAGAGAATAAAAATGATCAAGAGAGGATAGAAGAAATGAATTGCCAGCCCGGGCTCGATGCAGGATACAGGGTGCTCGCGGCTGGTGCACTGGGATGACCCAGAGGAATGGTATGGGAACGGAGGTGGGAGGGGGTCTTTAGGATGGGGAACACGTGTACACCCATGGTGGATGCATGTTGATGTATGGCAAAACTAATACAATATTGTAAAGTAATTAGCCTCCAATTAAAATAAATAAATTCAATTTTTTTAAAAAAGAGATGATATAGGTAGATAGACAGATAGGGTCACATATATAGAAATAACTCAAAGTCATTAAATTGTATGGTCCACCAAGAGGTAACCATGGATGGAAAACGGATGGGATTCCAGGGTTGATTCTGGGACTAGCCAAAATTCAAAACGGTGCGGTGGGGGAGGGGGTGGGAGATAGCACTGAGCATATGCACCATTAGAAGGAGAAGAAGACCAAGGTAAGTCTGATGACCTGCAAACAAAGGGAAGAGAGTGCAGCAGGAAAGACTGATAAGCTATTTCAAATGCTGGTTAAAGATCAAATCAGGTGAGGACTAGAATGGTCATTGGATTTAGGTTTGCATGGTCTTTTAGCCTTGATGAAGAAACCTTTAGAGGGTATGAGTGACAAAAGCAAGGAAGGAACAACCTTACACTTTCTGATATTTTACTCAGAAGTAAGTTTCATTAACATATCAATAGTCTAGTGCAAATGGAGCGTTTGGGTAACTTTTAAGACAAACAGGAAACACCGTTCTATTCCCCAGAATTTTTGCTTATGACATATAGTGACAGGTTGGTGGGAAGGTAATGTGATTGAAACTGTCTCTTAAGTGTAATACAAATGCACAACAGCTAGATATATCCCTGTCTACCCATTTCAACAGAACATCTATAATCTATACTCAGGGAACCCTGAAAAGAGTGAGCAAATATCTTTATCATCAGATAGAATACATGTTTTCATAGTTGTATTCTAAGACATGTATTTTTGCGTAACGGTTGCTGAGGGAAAAAAGTCCTTAATAATAAAAAATTAAAGAGCAACAAAAATATACTTAGTGCAAATTTCTAGTACTACATTATTTATGAAATATGTATGAATTCCATCTAAACTGTGTCTTTAGATTATTGCTAACATAATTTGTACTCTTAGAATATGTATAAAACACAGTTAACCCGTGTATTTTATAATTTTGTCATTGCATGTCATCCTTCAGTATATATTTTCCCCACAAATTTGGAAATATTACCTTTTTAAAATCTGGATACTTTCTTATCCACATAGATATTATTATGGCATATGAATTTAATTTGCTGAGCACTGTCCCAGTATATGGAAGCACTGAAAGAAAAAAATACCTATTCTTTGAAAATATAATGAAAACATATGGAATTCAGCCTTTCAGATATAAAAAATGTTACAGTTTAAGCTAAAAAGTCAAGCACTTAGCAAAAAGCAAACTAACATTATAAAGAAAACTAAATTACAGTAATTAGAAACAATGAGTTCATCCTTCTTTTAACTGAATGTTCAGCTTAAGAGGTAAAATCAATTAACCAACTTCAGAAATATAAAGCCGCTAAACAAGGAAGCCAATACAGTGCAGCATCTCTCATTTATACCTTGATAACCACTGTAAGTGAACCAAGCACTAAACCACAGTCAGTCCACCTAATCCCACAGAATGAAACGAAGGACAGCAATCACAAACCACCAGCTGGGATTGCTGCTTATCACTGGTTTCCAAGAAAAGCAACCAATTAATCTAGAGCCAAACAAATGACCTCCTCTCTCTGCTCTGTGTCTTCTCTGTAAAAACACCTCTAGCTCCTATCCATGGAGTATTCTTAACTACTTTGGAGGTTGCCTGATTCAAAGGTTCAGTTCAGCTCAGTCACTCAGTCCTGTCCAACTCTTTGCTACTCCGTGAACCGCAGCACAACAGGCTTCCCTGTCCATCACCAACTCCCAGAGTTTACTCAAACTCATGTCCACTGAGTCAGTGATGCCATCCAATCATCTCATCCTGTGTCATCCCCTTCTCCTCCTGTCCCCAATCCCTCCCACCATCAGGGTCCTTTCAAATGAGTCAGTTGTTTAAATCAGGTGGCCAATGTATTGTAATTTCAGCTTCAGCATCAGTCCTTCCAATGAACACCCAGAACTGATCTCCTTCAGAATGGCCTGGTTGGATCTCCTTGCAGTCCAATGGACTCTCAAGAGTCTTCTCCAACACCACAGTTCAACAGCATCAATTCTTCAGCACTCAGCTTTCTTTATAGTCCAACTCTCACATCCATACGTGACTACTGGTAAAACCATAGCCTTGACTAGAGGGACCTTTGTTGTCAAAGTAATGTCTCTGATTTTTAATATTCTGTCTAGGTTGGTCACAACTTTCCTTCCAAGGAGTAAGTGTCTTTTAATTTCAAGGCTGCAAACACCATCTTCAGTGATTTCAGAGGCCAAAAAAATTAAAGTCAGCCACTGTTTCCCCGTCTATTTCCCATGAAGTGATGGGACCAGATGTCATGATCTTAGTTTTCTGAATTTTGAGTTTTAAGCCAACTTTTTCACTCTCCTCTTTCACTTTCATCAAGAGGCTCCTTAGTTTTCTTCACTTTCTACCATAAGGGTGGTGTCATCTGCATATCTGAGGTATATTTGACCAAATAAACTGTTGAAAAATTTAATGTACTTAAGTGGATGGAAAGAGTAGCTTATAAACTTATGTTGCCATATGTAAAATAGATAGCCAACTGGAATTTGCTGTATGGATCAGGAGACTCAAACAGGGGCTCCATATCAACCTAGAGGGGTGGGATGGGGAGGGAGATGGGAGTGGGTTCAAAAGGGAGGGGATATATATATATATACATATGGCCGATTCATGTTGAAGTTTGTGAGAAAAGAGCAAAATTCTATAAAGCAATTATCCTTCAATAAAGACAGGGAAAGAGACACAGATGTGTATAACGGACTTTTGGACTCAGAGGGAGAGGGAGAGGGTGGGATGATTTGGGAGAATGACATTCTAACATGTATACTATCATGTGAATTGAATCGCCAGTCTATGTCTGACGCAGGATGCAGCATGCTTGGGGCTGGTGCATGGGGATGACCCAGAAAGATGTTATGGGGAGGGAGGTGGGAGGGGGGGTTCATGTTTGGGAATGCATGTAAGAATTAAAGATTTTAAAATGTAAAAAATAAAAAACTAAAAATAAAAAAAAGAAAAGAAATATGAAAAAATAAAAATAAAAAAATAAAAATAAAAATAACTATTAGAAATACTGAAAAAAAAATAAAATAAAAAGAAAGAGAAAAAAAAATAACTGTAAACAGTTCAGTTCAGTTCAGTTACTCAGTCGTGTCCGACTCTTTGCGACCCCATGAATCGCAGCACGCCAGGCCTCCCTGTTCATCACCAACTCCCAGAGTTCACCCAGACTCACATCCATGGAGTCCGTGATGCCATCCAGCCATCTCATCCTCTGTCATTCCCTTCTTCTCCTGCCCCCAATCCCTCCCAGCATCAGAGTCTTTTCCAATGAGTCAACCCTTCGCATGAGGTGGCCAAGGTACTGGAGTTTCAGCTTTAGCATCATTCCCTCCAAAGAAATCCCAGGGCTGATCTCCTTCAGAATGGACTGGTTGGATCTCCTTGCAGTCCAAGGGACTCTCAAGAGTCTTCTCCAACACCACAGTCCAAAAGCATTAATTCTTCAGTGCTCAGCTTTCTTCACAGTCCAACTCTCACATCCATACATGACCACAGGAAAAACCATAGCCTTGACTAGACGGACCTTAGTCAGCAAAGTAATGTCTCCGCTTTTGAATATGCTGTCTAGGTTGGTCATAACTTTTCTTCCAAGGAGTAAGTGTCTTTTAATTTCATGGCTGCCGTCAACACTGCAGTGATTTGGGAGCCCCCCAAAATAAAGTCTGACACTGTTTCCATTGTTTCCCCATCTATTTCCCATGAAATTATAGGACCGGATGCCATGATCTTCATTTTCTGAATGTTGAGCTTTAAGCCAACTTTTTCACTCTCTTCTTTCACTTTCATCAAGAGGCTTTTTAGTTCTTCTTCACTTTCTGCCATATGGGTGGTGTCATCTGCATATCTGAGGTTATTAATATTTCTCCCAGCAATCTTGATTCCAGCTTGTGTTTCTTCCAGTCCAGCATTTCTCATGATGTACTCTGCATATAAGGTAAATAAGCAGGGTGGCAATATACATCCTTGACGTACTCCTTTTCCTGTTTGGAACCAGTCTGTTCCATGTCCAGTTCTAACTGTTGCTTCCTGACCTGCATATAGGTTTCTCAACAGGCAGGTCAGGTGGTCTGGTATTCCCATCTCTTTCAGAACTTTCTACAGTTTATTGTGATCCACACACTCAAAGGCTTTGGCATACTCAATAAAGCAGGAATAGATGTTTTTTTTTTTTTTTTGAACTCTCTTGCATTTTCCATGATCCAGCGGAAGTTGACAATTTGATCTCTGATTCCTCTGCCTTTTCTAAAGCCAGCTTGAACATCAGGAAGTTCACAGTTCACGAAGCTGAAGCCTGGCTTGGAGAATTTTGAGCATTACTTTACTAGCGTGTGAGATAAGTACAATTGTGTGGCAGTTTGAGTATTCTCTGGCATTGCCTTTCTTTGGTATTGGAATGGAAACTGACCTTTTCCAGTCCCGGGGCCACTGCTGAGTTTTCCAAATTTGCTGGCATATTGAGTGCAGCACTTTCACAGCATCATCTTTCAGGATTTGAAATAGCTCAACTGGAATTCTATCTCCCCCATTAGCTTTGTTTGTAGTGATGCTTTCTAAGGCCCACTTGACTCCACATTCCAGGATGTCTGGCTCTTGGTGAGTGATCACACCATGGTGATTATCTGGGTCATGAAGATCCTTTTTGTACAGTTCTTCCGTGTATTCTTGCCACCTGTTCTTCATATCTTCTGCTTCTGTCAGGTCCATACCATTTCTGTCCTTTTATTGAACCCATCTTTGCATGAAATGTTCCCTTGGTATCTCTAATTTTCTTGAAGAGATCTCTAGTCTTTCCCATTCTGTTCTTTTCCTCTATTTCTTTGCACTGATCGCTGAAGAAGGCTTTCTTATGTCTTCTTGCTAGTCTTTGGAACTCTGCATTCAGATGCTTATATCTTTCCCTTTCTCCTTTGCTTTTCTCTTCTCTTCTTTTCACAGCTCTTTGTAAGGCCTCCCCAGACAGCCATTTTGCTTTTTTGCATTTCTTTTCCATGGGGATGGTCTTGATCCCTGTCTCCTGTACAATGTCACGAACCTCCATCCATAGTTCATCAGGCACCCTATCTATGAGATCTAGGCCCTTAAATCTATTTCTCACTTCCACTGTATAATCATAAGGGATTTGATTTAGGTCATACCTGAATGGTCTAGTGGTTTTCCCTACTTTCTTCAATTTGAGTCTGAATTTGGCAGTAAGGAGTTCATGATCTGAGCCACAGTCAGCTCCCAGTCTTGTTTTTGTTGACTGTATAGAGCTTCTCCATCTTTGGCTGCAAAGAATATAATCAATCTGATTTTGGTGTTGACCATCTGGTGATGTCCATGTGTAGAGTCTTCCCTTCTGTTGTTGGAAGAGGGTGTTTGCTATGACCAGTGCATTTTCTTGGCAAAACTCTATTAGTCTGCGCCCTGTTTCATTCCACATTTCAAGACCAAATTTGCCTGTTATTCCAGGTGTTTTTTGACTGTAAACAGTGGTTGGTTACAAAATGAAAACTCTTTCTAAAGTGGAAAATGTTGGATTATAGATTTCTAGTTACAACACTGATACAGTATCCTTTATTTGGCACATTTCCTATGTATTCAGCAACAGCGATTCAAGCTGAACTCATTTTTTTCTCTTCTTAGGTAAGATTCCCTGGAACCATGGAGAGAAGCAATTACACAGTGACTGACGTTTCCTGCTAGGCTTCACGACAGACCCCAGGATGCAGCTGTCCTGTCTGTGGAGGCCCTTGGTGTCTATTCTATGACTGTGCTGGAAATGCCAGCCTCACAGTGTTGATCAGTAATGACTCCCGACTGCACACACCCACGTATTTTTTCACTGGGAATCTGTCTTTTCTGGATCTCTGGTACTCCTCTGTCTACACTCCGAAGATCCTAGTGACACGCATCTCTGAAGAGCATCTCCTTTGCAGGCTGCTAGCCTAGTTCTGCTCTGGTGGGCTGGCCTACAGTGAGTGCTTCCTGTTGGCTGCCATGGCTGCTGACCGCTGTACATTCATCTCAAAGCCACCTGTTTATTCTCAGGCCATGTCCATGAAGCTATGTGCATTCTTTTGTAGCTGCCTCATACCTTGGTGGCTTTATTAACTGTTCTATCATCACCAAGAGAACATTTATCATGAACTTCTGTAATGACAATGCCATTGATGACTTTTTGTGTGTGTGTGACTTGCTTCCCCTGGGGAAGTTAGCTTGTGGCAACAAGGATGGCTACCAGGCTCTGATGCATTTCCTTGTGGCTTCTAATGTCATCGCCACTTCTGTGTTCATATTTGCTTCCTACCTCTTCATCATCGCCACCATCTCGAGGATCCCCTCCACCCAGGGCCGCCTCAAGGCCTTCTCTGCCTGCTCCCCCCACCTGATCTCAGTCACCTTGAACCATGGCTCCATTCTCTACATCTACTCCCGTCCACACGCTAACTATTCTTTTGATAGTGGCAAAACCGTTTCTACATTTTACACTCTAGCATTTCCTATGTTGAACCCCATGATCTACAGCTTGAGGAATAAGGATGTGAAAGAGGCCATGAATAAACTCTTCAAATAAATAAAGTTTCTCTCCTTTTAAGCAGATGTATAGACAATTTTTGAGCAGGTTATTGTATTTCAAGAAGAGCTGCCATTGTGTTCCTTTAGGATCAAGAATCTTTATAGTGCCAGTTTATGAATTTGCACCCTTTGTACATGGCAAATAAAGAGACCTGAGGTGCAAAAAAAAAAAAGTGTGATTTAAGAGGTAAAATTTAAGTACAAAATATAATCATTTGCTTTGAATTTTATATTACTATAGGTTGCAAACAAGCAAAAAAATTAAAACCAAAACCTGTCTTTTATCTCATGAAGTGACAGAATAGCCTACTGTAGAATGACAATGTTTTTGATTGACTGATATATGTATGGAGAATTGTATCCAATAATTATTTCCTTAAAATAGGAAATATATTGAATTACATTTTAATATTTTCAGATAACTCAACCCCTTAAAATCATAACTTTTATTCCTAGAGCAGAATTTCCAAAGCATTTTTATATGTCCTTTTTCTCCCCAGAAGTGTTAGCACAAAGGCCCAGTGGTACCCCACAAAAAACTCAGTACAACTGTAATTCAGGAAGCATGACCTCTCCAAGCTACTTGTCTGTTTACATGTTCCTCAATAAAGAAAACTTGGTCACCTTCTCATAAGTATCATACTTGTGAATCACTTTATATCTCCCCAGCCTTCTATTTTAATTATATGGGTGAACCTACAAGGCTATCTGCCTCCAAATTAGGATATTCTGAGCATCACTACACAATAATAATAATACTAATAACTATAGTGATGTGAGACAACTGGAGAGTTATCTCTATGAGTAAACATTACCCTAAAGAAAAAGTTAAAGAAGGAATATATACAAGAAGTGATCAAACAAAAGATGAAATATGATGAGATGCATATAATTTTGACTTTTAAAAGTGAGATAATATTAGTGTAATTTTTGTTAATTAAAAAGTGAATAATGACCTTGTTTCTATTGTTATAAGCATTAACAACAACAAAAATGCAAAAAAGTGAAATTTAAGCAAGTATTCCCCAAGATTTCAGGAAGTCTTCTAAGAGCAGGAAACACTGATCAGCTCTGAAAGTAATGCATACTCAGCTAAATATTAAATCCAAGGAATATAATCCCAGCCACCTGTAACCCACAGTAATGCAGCAGAAACATGGACCCATAGTGCAATTTCAAGATTCGTGGTTTAGACAATGTCCCAAAAAAGAAAGCTATTAATGTGAACCCAGAATCTCATTTCCTAAAAGAGGTCTCTATTTCTCACTATTAATCATAAAATTCCTATAAACTATATTTTTAACTAATTAAAAGATTTAGTTGATATATTATAGTGGCAGAAAATCAATTATTTATTGTTGGTTAATTTAAAATAGAAAATTTATTATCCTAGAAGGACACATCAGTTACAAAAAGTAAAACTGGTATAGTAAACCTATTCTTAAATATCCTCGTATTATAAATCCTAACATTTAAGTACAGAAAAATATATTTAACTACTGATGAAAATTTCCTTTTCTAAGATAATTTCATCCATTTAGGAGAAACAATCAAGTCCCATTCTCCAAATAATTATCAATATGTAACAGATACTGTACCTTTCACCAGTCTAAGTGTATATTTAAAATATTTTGTGTATAGAAAAGTGAACTCAACTCCAAAATCAACTCTAAATAACATTAACAAGACCCTGGTAAGAAGATGGACTACAGCTAGTAATAATCTTAGGAAGACATAAAATATCTAACAATAGAATAAACCTGTAATTATACACATGACACTGATATTTTAGAAAATGCCTTGGAATAATGTCAGTTTGACATTAAGTTTCTAAGCACTCTTGGGAGCTTTTCATATGTAGTTTATGGTCATGGAGTATTCAAAAGAATCTCCATATCAATTTGAATTAAAGTGGGCTTCCCTGGTAGCTCAGTTGGTAAAGAATCTGCCTGCAATGTGGGAGACAGGGGCTAGATTCCTAGGTTGGAAAGATCCCCTGGAGAAGGGAAAGGCTACCCACTCCAGTATTCTGGCCTGGAGAATTCCATGAACTATGCAGTCCATGGAGTCTCTAAGAGTCGGACACAACTGAGCGACTTTCAAGTAAAAACTCAATAGTTTCCTAAGGGAATTTTATTACTCAAATTACAAATGAAGCCTAAAATCTTAAAGTAGTTTCTATTGTGTGTTTGGGTCTATGCATTTTAATAAACATTTTTAAGTACATATATTTATGGATGTTCTCCATACAATGAAAGTATTCTCTTGGATTGACTTGTTTTATATTTAAAAATTATCTACAGTGGCCCTTCAATGCATAGACAGTAAACAGTGGGCACTTCTGATAGTAGGACTTGTGACATTCCCCAAAATGATACTATTTGGCTTTTCTATTCACATGCAGAAAAGAATAAGAAAAAGAGAAGTGACGTAACAGGATCTATATAGCTGAAATTTATAAACCTCCCTACTACTGTAACTTCCTATGGCTGTAATTACCAAGCAAACCTCTTTTAACCTCAGTTCTTCCATGAGTCTGGTCCATCTTGTCTTTCTCAGTACCTCATATGAATGAGAGTTACCTAGTACATTGTCCAATTTTTATTATAACTGAGTATTTTTATTATCTTGTTTTTATTTGCTGTAGTACTTTTCCTTTGAAAAAGAAGGCTAATGAGATGCTAAGAAATATACTGCTAAATCCTCTGGGTTTCAAAAATAATTCTTTTCAGTGTCATTTTATAGCATCAGCTAATTTTTCTCTAGTGATTGGCATCGTTCTCCCTGCCCAGAAGAATGATTCCTGTCAGTTCACTGCGGGAGGAGCTGAAATCCAGGGTGCTTCCTGAATTCCCGATGACCAGAATACCTGAAGGTGTTTCCTTGGAGAAGCATCTCATCCTTGTACACGTAGACTTCCAAGTATACTGAGTGTATGGTTATGGGTAGGAAAATCAAATTCTTATTGAGGTAATTCATGTCATAGTAAAAGAAACTGTGTTAGCCATAATCCTGCAAATGTGTGTGTTCATTGCTCGGTTGTATCTGACTCTGACCTCGTGGTTTATAGCCTGCAAGGCTCCTCTGTTCATGGAATTCTCAGGGCAGGAATATTGGAATGTGTAGCTATTCCCTTCTCCAGAGGATCTTCCTGACCCAGAGCAAACACCAAAGGGAAATTAAATATGTACCTATGCTATTAGGGGAAATAGCTCTTTCTCTGTTAGAGAAGATGGAGAGGGAGCCAGGAAAAAAAAAAAAAAGAAGGAAGGAAAGGAATGTCACAGACATAAGGCATGTTTTTGACCACAACGCAAATATGCAAGGTGAATAAGAAACAGATGGAAGGATGGATGAACAAAAGCACCCTAGAGCATTGCTCAGGCCAGAGTTAGTTCAGCAAGATCACCATAAGGTCCTAGTGATCAAGGGAGTTTGGTAACTAACAGAGATGACCCTGCATTCATATTCTTACTGTGTTCAGTCCTTAGCTCAGACCACCCTGTGGGAAGCACGACCTTGATACAAATGAGGAAATACATTTCAGGGATCAGCATCTAGGGCCTTTGGACAGTTATAATGTCTGCACTTGAATCTTTGAAAGGCTATTTTTCTGGCCCATGTGGGTCATGCCCACCCCATCTTGGTTCATAAGGATATCCATAACTGCTAAGGGAAGACGAGTCATATATATGCTGCTCTTTTAAGTTTGTAGCATACTCAGAAGACACCTCAACAACCATGGCTGAGTTTTCATAAACATAAAATTATAGGGTGAACCCAGGGCATTTAGCAGTGTATTTCATTATTTTATCATGACAGATAATTCTAGATAATTGTACAAATATTAATACAAATTATTTCTATGGATTGGAAGAGATGATTACTATTCCTCTGCCATTCAATGGGTTTCTTGGTAGAGGTAATTTTGGTGGAGAATCATGAAAAGGCATTATGTAAATCTACATCTATAGGTTCTGGTGGGGAAGAAATAAACTATTAGGAAAATGAATATGGTAAAGGAAGTAAATCCCCCAATACATGGCTATTCACAGGAGGAAAGTCATTACCTCTGCAACTGTTAATTTATAGTAAGTTGTCTGATTTAATCTTCTTGCTACCCTCCCAGGAATTGATAGTATTTCAGAGGCATAATGGGGGTCTCTAATTTGCATTTTGGACACCCAACTTCAGTATTAGCCATATAGCCGTAGTAATAAGGAGATTACCTTGTTGAGCCCATTCCAACTTCGTACAAGGGTGCCATGAACATGAGCTGCGGTATGTGGAGGAGGAGGCTGTCTAACACTCACAGGGCAGGTGAGGCCATCCACTTGATTAGTGGGAGCCACCAGTTTAAGCACGTGCAGCTAGAATGTGTACATATGTGTGAATATAAAGGGTTTAGGACATCTTCTGAACTGTTTATGACCTTGAAGAGTCAATAAAATATGCCAGTTTCTCAGGCTCCTCTGCAAACTTTGCACAAGCAATGCAAAATGCATTGTTTATCCCTCAAATGTTAATGCTAGTACAAACCTGTTCAATTGTAATGTTAAGGGATAGAAATCTGTTCTTACTCCAAACTGGCCCCCTAATTTTATCTCTCAAAACTAGTCCTGTGCCCTGTCTTCAACTTATCTACCTATAAACCCTGTTCAGTCATGACCTGGACTTTGGAGACCTCAGTCCTTTCCCTTCAAAGACAGGAGATAAAGCTGATAAGTTAGGATCCTCACCCTTATAATTTTAAGGTCTGATGAAACACTAATCTTTGTATTTGTCTCCAGGGAAGTGATATTGCATTTTGCTTCCTCTCTGAGTAGAGAGTGTCTAATGCGAGTAGTTACAAGGACTTCTATTCAAATCTTCCAACAATGACAATCCTAGTTCCAAGTGCCAAGGACAGGGAAGCAAAGTGAAGATTCTATTTTATTCTGAATATTCATATATGATATGATTTTTTGGTCTAGATAAGTAATAATCAGCTATGTGATTGGTCCCATTGGACCTCCTGAGAGATATATACAAGCCAAAATTATCTTTCATGCTATTTCCATTAGAATCTCTGGCAAGAGTGTACCTTCGATATATTTCCATCTCTGAAGCTTATTGTCAGTTCAGAGCCAAGAACCAATAACCCACAGGAGGTCTGTGTATTCCCTTTTCTCAAAGTAAGATTGCCATCATAAATGGCTATAAGCCATCCACAAGAAGATTTTTGGGGAAGACACTGTACACACTGACTAAGTTTCAGGATCCTTCTGAAAAGGGAATTTTGAGTTCTCTGCACTACACTTTGCAAGATGGTGGAGTATAAGGATGTGCACTCAGCTGTGAGAACATAAAATCACAACCAGCTGCTGAACAACCATAGAAAGTGGCGACCCACCCAAAGGTGCCCCACATAGACAGTCAAAGGAGAAGTCACAAGAAGATGGTAGGATGGTCACAATAGCGTTTAAAATCAAGCCTCATACCCACCAGAAATGCTTGGAGGGCACCAACAAAGCCTTGTGTGTACCAGGACCCTGGGAAAGGAGCAGTGACCTCCACAAGAGACAGAGACAGACATGCCTGTGAGTGTTTGAGGGTCTCCTGCAGAGGCACGGGTCAGTAGTGGCCAGCCATGGAGACAGGGACTCTGGCAGCACCGGTCCTGGGAGGCACAGAGTGTGGCATAAGTCTTCTTGAAGGAGGTCGCCATTAGCCCCAATATAGAGCCACGGAGCAGGCAATCTACAAACTAGAGAAAAATTATACCAAAGAAGTTCTCACACTGTTGTGAAAGTTTAGGTCACATGGCAGATTTCCCAACCTGGGCATCTGGCAAAGGGCCTGAGAATCCCCATGGAATCTGACTTTGAAGGTCAGTGGGATTTGATCACAGAACTTCCACAGGACTGGGAAACAGACTCTTGGAGGGCACACATAAAACCTTGTGCATACCAGGACCCTGAAGAAAGGAGCAGTGACCCCTAAAAGACTGAGCCAGACTTGCCTGTGAGTGTCCAGGAGTACCCAGTAGAGGTGTGGGTCAACAGTGGCCCGCCACCAGGTCAGGGTCACTGACAGTAGCAGTCCTGGGGGGTGCAGCCTGCTGGCATAAGTCCTTTTAGAGGAGGTCACCATTACTCTACGATTGTTTGGCCTCAGGCCAAACTACAGGGAGGTAACACAGCCCTATCCATCAGCAGAAAATTGGATTAAAGATTCACTGAGCGTGGCTCTGACCACCAGAGCAAGACCCAGTTTTCCCCAAAGCCAGTCCCTCCCATCAAGTCTTCGCTGGTGGTTTAGATGGTAAACAGGCTGCCTAAAATGCAGCATACCTGGCTTCAATCCCTGGGTTCAACCCGCTATAATATTCTTGCCAGAAAAATCCCATGGATGGAAGAGCCTTGCAGGCTATAATCCATGGGGTTGCAAAGAGACAGGACTGAGAAACTAACACTTTGACTCCCACTTTCAAGTCCCTCCCATCAGGAAGCTTGCACAAGCCTCTCACTCTCATTCATCAGAGGGCAGAGAATTGTTAACCCATAATAAATTTTTTTTTCTTAGAAGAAAAAATATCACTTCGGTGATTTTTTCATCTACTTCATTCCTCAGAAACCACCTAATCCATGAAACATTTCCACAAATGTCTGAATATTTCATTACCATCAAGAGTTTGTGAAATTTAGATAATTGATTCCACCTTGTTTCTGAGAGTTATGGACTGCAATCTGGCTTTCTTTCAACCTGTTTGTTTATTCAGGTGAATAACCCAGGTTTAAATTCCAGCAGGAGACAACTCACTACATGTTATGTGTAATCTTTATTTATATGTATCTTTGCCAAAAACATTGACCTCTCAATGCCTTGACCTTTACCTATCCTTCATTTCATGATGACCTTAGTGATTATTTAAGTAAATTTCATGCCACTGGCTGCCATAGGTTACCACTATCTTATTTATCAAAATGATGGAATGAATTTATATTTCTAATCTTCAAATACATGATTAATTCAATTTTACTTGAATGCTTATCTCCTTGTACTACTTCTAAGACCAGTATCAGTTATGAACCTAGCAGGTAACAGAAGTCCATTTAAACTAGTTAATTTAGAAAAGGCTTAATAAAGGGATTATTACAAAGGAATACATATGGTTTTGAAGTTCTCAAGGAACAGTATGATTCCTCTAGAACTAATAACTTCTGAGAGCTGATATCTCCTCTCTTGTGCAGGAAGAGTAAGAGGTTATGTGCACTGGAGGCAGAGTTTTGAAAAGGGCCACATGGCAGGTTTATGGTCGATTCCAGAGATGTTGCATCTCTGCAAAAAAGGAGCCTGGGAAAGCCTCCATGACCTCACTCTTTTCCCTGCCAGTGGCAACCCTGGTTAAGTAACGTGCTAAGTAGATATAAAGGAGCCCAAGATGCAGTTAATATGATTGAACGTCCCAGAGCAAAGAGAAGGATAAAAAGGTAGAAAATGAATTTGGAAGGACAGATGAAAGGTAATCAACATCTAACAAAAAATATCAGTGAATACTTGTGTTTTAATATGTATATATATGAATATAAGAGTGAAAAAGTTGGCTTAAAGCTCAGAATTCATAAAACTAAGGTCAAGGCATCCCGTCCCATCACTTCATGGCAAATAGAGAAACAGTGGAAACAGTGGCTGACTTTATTTTTGGAGGTTCCAAAATCACTGCAGATGGTGATTGCAGCCATGAAATAAAAAAACGCTTACTCCTTGGAAGGAAAGTTATGACCAACCTAGACAGCATATTAAAAACAGAGACATCACTTTGTCAATAAAGGTCCATCTAGTCAAGGCTATGGTTTTCCCAGTGGTGATGTATGGATGTGAGAGTTGGACTGTAAGAAAGCTGAGCACCAAAGAATTGATGCTTTTGAACTGTGGTGTTGGAGAAGACGCTTGAGAGTCCCTTGGACTGCAAGGAAATCCAACCAGTCTATTCTGAAGGAGATCAGTCCTGGATGTTCATTGGAAGGACTGATGTTGAAGCTGAAACTCCAATACTTCGGCCACCTGATGCGAAGAGTTGACCCATTTGAAAAGTCCCTGATGCTGGGAAAGATTGAAAGCAGGAGGAGAAGGGGGTGGCAGAGGATGTGATGGTTGGATGGCATCACCAACTCGATGGACATGAGTCTGGGTAAACTCCGGGAGATGGTGATGAACAGGGAGGCCTGGCGTGCTACAGTTCATGGACTGAACTGAATGGTGCTCATAAAACGTGTGTACCTTTTTATGTATATATGGTATACATAAATTTATATTTTGTTTAGCTTCCACATAATTCAAGAGAGAATGAGAATCCAAAATTCTGCTGATAATTTTCAGCAGAAAATTGTAATCTCAAAAAAAAAATACTCTGTTACTAAATAATACCCCATTATCAACATACTTTATTTTAATTGACATGTTAGTTATTTTTCAAGGCTATGAAATCCTGAGGGGTTGCAGGGGTGTATAATGCTGGTCATCCAGAAACTGACATAAAGATTCTGAAACAGATAGATTGGAATCCAGTTCAATTCAAATGCTGATAGTGTTGAGAGAACCTCAGGTAAGTTGTCTAGTTTGCATGCTAGAGGAAGATTTTACTCGACCCTCACAACCAGTCCAATGGTCGTTAACATACTCAGATAGGATAAATGCTAATGAAAGAGACTCTTGTGAAATATCTTCACTAATTTCCCATAACAGTTTCTGCATTCATAGAGGATCACAAGGCAAAATAACATTTTCATTATTACAAACAAAAAAAAAGAGCAATTAATACACAGTATTGATATTATGTATAAAATAAAAAACCTACTGTTAAGCTCAGCTTAATGTTCTGTGGTGAACTAAATGGGAAAAAACATTTAAAAAGCAGAGATATATGTATGTATAAGGCTGATTCTCTTTGCTGTACTGTAGAAGGTAACACAATATTGTAAACAACTATACTCTAGTAAAAATTAATTTTTTAAACTATAAAAAATTCAAAGGGGAAAAATAAATGCACAACTAATAAGCGAGCATCTAACAGGAACCACTTGCAAAAGAAACAACTTTATTAACATCTCAAAAACAATTTAGGCAAAGGCATGAAGTTACATAGATTATTAAAATTTTTTAAACTTCAAAAGACATGACAACTGTTAAATTTCTTTCAGTTTGATATTCTTTAAGACAACATAAAGGCATATGTCATTTCTGAGATGAATTCCAAACAAAGGAAACATCTCTAAATATAAAAAAGTGATTACATTAATATTGGAAAAAGCTGCATTATTAAGTTTATAGCACAAAACTGTATCCTTATTTAAGAAGGCTGATACCTTAGCCAGTTAGCAACTACCAGTGTCCTAACTAATGGCCCTAAATCTCTTTTCCTATCTTTCATGGGAACTACATTCCATGTTCAACACTTGTTTGACAATTAAGTAAAATTCCCAGAAAGGTGTTTTGCAAAGAGTGGTTTCTCAAAATATAGTGAGTAGTATCATTACTTTTGGGGCTTCCCAGGTGGCACAGTGTTAAAGAACTGCCTGCCAACCCATGAGACAGAGGAGACATGAGAGACACGGATTCAATTCCTGGGTCAGGAAGATCCCCTGGAATAAGAAATGGAAAGCTGCTCTAGTTCCTTGCCTGGAAAATTCCATGGACAGCAGATCCTGGCAGGCTATCCATGGGGGCGCAAAGAGTAGGACACAACTGAGCGACTGAGTGCGTACACATCCATTTCAAGAGAAAATTTATCATTCTGCCTGCAGAGAATCCTGAAGAGAGTGAGATGTCCATGTTATCATATACGATATTGAGTTTCGTGATCATATTCTGAAGACATATTTTTAGCCAAATTGTTCCTACAAAGGAAAAAAAAAAACTCCTTAGTAGTAAAAACTTGGAAAAGAATAAAAATCTGAAACAATGCAATAATTTCTAGCCCTATATTATCTATGCAGTTGTACGAATTACATCCAAAATTGGCCTTTTAGATCATTGTTGGTCACTATTTTTTATTGTAGAACATGTATACAGATCCGATCTGATACACACTTTTCCCCAAAATTTTGCATATATTCTTTTTTACTCATAATCTTGTGTTTTTCTTCTACCTGTAGATAGCATTAAGAGATACAAATTTGTAATGGCTAGAGGTTGACTTGGACTTCCCTGGTGGCTCAGTGGTAAAGAATCTGCCTGCAATGCTGGAGATCTGGGTTCGATCCCTGGGTTGGGAGGTCTCCTGGAGGAGGGCATAGCAACCCACTCCAGAACTCCTGCCTAGAGAATCCCATGGACAGAGGCGCCTGGCAGGCTGCAGTCCATAGGGCTGCACAGAGTCGGACATGACCGAAGCAACTAAGCAGCAGCAGCAGCAGCGTAGGTGGTCCCAACATATCAAAGCACTAAAAGAGAAATACTCGATTTTTAAAATACATATATTTAATATAGGTAAATTCAGCATTTCAGATACAAACAGACAACAATTTAAGATATGAAACCCACATGTAGCACAAAAGCAAACTGATTTCAAAAAGGACTAAATAACAATAGAATAAAAATTATGAGTCCATGCTTCCTTTGGTTGATCAGTCCTTCTTAAGAGGGAAAATTAATTAACCAGCTACAGAAATTTGGAATTGAATATTGTTAAAGTCATTCAACGAGGAAGCCATTAGACTTAGATGTCTTTCATACCTTGGCAGCCTATGTGAGCAAAACCAAAACCAAAGGCAGACTTAATTCACTTGAAACTGAGAAAATGAAACTTAAGAACAACTCAACACAGCCAATTATTAGTAGGTTTTCCTAATAAGGCAGCCTCTTAAGTTATGATCATTCAAGTAATTTCCTTGCTTTGCTTCCATGTCATCTCTAGGAAAATCTCTCCCATTGTCCCTGTCTATAAACAACCCTGATTACATTCAGTTTAGGCCTCCCTGATTCAAACTGATGTTTGCTCAAAAACACTAAAAAATGATAATGGCCCAAAGTCACCTTTTAGCAATATATAGTCATAAATCTGGGTGATTTTTGTTGCCAAATGCTAGCTCTTTTTAAAATGAGCACTTACATTACTAGATCCTAGGTTTCAAGGTTTGGCAATAATACAATGTCCTTTATTTATCATATGTTCTATGTATTCAGCACAGGGATTTAACCTGAACACATTTTCTCTCCTCTTGGGTGAGATTCCTCTAGCCATGGGGAAGAGCATTCATGGAATTCATCCTGGTGGGCTCTACAACAGATCCTGTGGTGCAGCTGGTCTTGTTTGTGGTGGTCCTTGATGTCTACTCTATGACTGTGCTAGAAAATGCCACCCTCATAGTGTTGATCAGTAATGGCTCCCGACTTCACACACCCATGTAAGTTTTCACTGGGAATCTCTCTTTCCTGGATCTCTGGTACTCCTCTGTGTACACCCCAAAGATCCTAGTGACCTGCATCTCTGAAGACAAGAGCATCTCCTTTGCAGGCTGTGTAGCCCAGTTCTTCTTCTCTGCAGGGCTGGCCTACAGTGAGTGTTACCTGCTGGCTGCCATGACTTATGATCACTATATGGCCATCTCAAAGCCACTGCTTTACTCTCCGGTCATGCCCATCGGGCTAAGTGCATTTTTTATAGCAGCCTCATACCTTGGTGGCTTTATTAACGCTTTCATTGTTACCAAAGGACCTTCTGCCTTGAAATTCTGTAGTAACAATGTCATTGATGACTTTTTCTGTTATATCCCACCTCTTGTGAAGTTGGCTTGTGGAAGAAAAAATACCTACCAGGCTGTGTTGTTCTGTGTCCTCGCCTCCAACGTCATCACCCCTACTGTGCTCATCCTGGTCCCCTAGCTCTTCACCACTGCCACCATCCTGAAGATCCGCTCACCCAGGGCCACCACAAAGCCTTCTCCACCTGCTCCTGGCATCTCATCTCCATCACCCTGTTCTGTGGCTCCGTTCTTTACGCTTACTCTCGTCCACAATCAAGCTATTCACTGGACAGGGAGAAAATAGTTTCTATGTTTTATACCATAGTGTTCCCAGTGTTGAACCCCATGATCTGCAGTCTGAAGAATAAGGATGTGAAAGAGGCTCTGAATAAACTCCTCAAATAAATCAAGAGTCTCTCCTTCTAAGGAGATGTGGAAAATTTTGATAAGTTTCCTCTATTTCAAGAAGAGCTGCCATCATGCTGTCTATCACAACTAAGAATTTATACACAGCAAACTAAAGAATTTGCATTCTTGCTACCTGACAATTCAAGAGACTTGATATGAGAAAATTAGGGAATCTAGGAGATAAAGTTTAAATATAAAGACTTGAATTAAATTTCATGTTACTCTAGAATAAAAGCAAATAAAACAAAAAAAATGTATTCTGCATTCATAAAGAGAACTGTCCACTCCTTTAAAAGCATGTGAATATTTTGGCTGACTGATGTTCATTCAATGGTATCGGCCCAAGTTTCCCTAGAAATAGAAACAAAAGTACTTAGTCTTTAATATTTTTCTATAAATAGTAGCTAGTTGAAATAATCACTCTCCATTCCCATAGCATAATTTCTTAAGCATTTTTATGTATTTTTCCCTGGAATCACCAAAACAATGACCCAGAGTCATCCACAAAATAGTACAACTATGCTCAGCAAGCATATTCTTTCAATCTTTGCCTCACATTTGTTACTCAATGAAGAAAAGTTCAGCTGAATTTCCATATATATGATTTTTGTGAATCACTACATATCTCCCTGGGCTCCTCTTTCATTTTTTCATAGTGAATATACACAGACTTCTATTTCCATTTGTGATATTTTGAGCACCAAAGCACAGTTACTATAATAAATAATGACAATAATTATAGTGAGAAGAAATAGCTTGAGAAATAAACATCTGTGAATATACATTATTTTGAAGTGAAATTTTATTTAGAGAATATGTAAAGGTAGTGATCAAACAAGAAAGGAAACATGAGGAGATGAACATAATTTTGATTTTTTAAGTAAGACCAATATTAATATAATTTATGTCAATAAAATCTGTATACATCTTTCTTTCTATAGCTAAAAGCAGTAAAAAAAAATAAGCAAAATGTAAGTGATCCCCAAAATGTAGCAGCTTCACTCAGAAAAGGAAAAGCTAATCATCACAGGCCGTGATACATATTAACCTGGAAATGTAATCCAATCTATATAATCACTATTAGTTGTAACACAAAGTAAACCAAGAGAGACTGTGTCCAACAGTATAATTTCAAGAAGCTTGATTTGGGGGAGGGAGGTGGGAGGGGGTTCATGTTTGGGAACGCATGTACACCCGTGGAGGATTAATGTCAATGTATGGCAAAACCAATACAGTATTGTAAAGTAAAATAAAGTAAAATAAAAATTAAAAACAAAAAGAAAATGCTCTAAATCCAAAAATTATTTATTTCCAACTCAAACTTATTTTCTAAATGATATCTATTACCCACTAATAATTGTTTAATTGTATAAAATATATTCTTTTATTTTTTAATATAAATTTATTTATTTTAATTGGAGGTTATTTACAATATTGTATTGGTTTTACCATACATCAACATGAATCCGCCAGTCCAGGTTCGATGTATATTCTTTTTAAGTAAAGTTAACAGATCAAATTGGTGTATTCGAGTAGCAAAAATTTAGTCAATAGAATTTAAAGTGAAACTAGAAAATATACCATTCCACAGGGAAATGTCAGTTACAGAAAGTTAAGCAGATGCAATAAACTTATTCTTAAAACATCCTAGTAACATACATTCTTATGAGTGAGCACGAAGTCACTCAGTCTTGTCCGACTCTGTGACCCCATGGACTGTAGCCCACCAGGCTCCTCTGTCCATGGAATTTTTTAGGCAAGAGTACTAGAGTGGGCTGCCATTTCCTTCTCCAGGGGAATCTTCCCGACCCAGGATTGAACCTGGGTCTCCTGCATTGCAGGCAGAGGCTTTACCATCTGAGCCATCATGGAAGCCCGTTTCACTGCAAAAACAGATCTGGACAGGAACCCCTATTATAATCCTTTCAGAAGAAGCAACCAAGGCCGATTCTCCAAATAATTATCAATGTATATTGAGGTGTGGCAACCTTCACTGGCCTAAGTGTATAGTCATACATATTTTGTGTGTGGAAAAGAGAACTCAACTGTAACTCACTTCAAGTCTGAAGGATATTATCAAGTCATTAGTAAGAAGGTAAAGAACAGCTAATAATGATCTTAAAAAGACATAAAAATATGTAGGTAGATAATAAAACTTTAAAGAAATATGTGGCATTGGTGTTTTAAAATGTTTTAGAATAGGCTAAAGTGTAAGTTTGGCAGTAAGACTTTACTCATTTTTGGAACCATTCCACCTGCACCCTATGGTTGTGAAGCATTCAGAAGGATCTTCAACATTAATTTGAAATTATAGCATATATTTCTAAAGAAATTTTATTACACAAATCACAAATGAAGTATGAAGTGTTAAAAGAAAATTTTCTAAAATGTGTCTAAAAGTTTCTAAAATGTGTCTTTTAGTTTCATGAGTTTTAATAAGCAGTTTTGTAAATAAAATTGTTTGTGAACATTTTCCTCCATGCAAAAATACTTGGATTTACATGATTTTTTAAATTTTTATTTATTTTTTTTTATAATTAAAAAAATAATTTTTAAAATTAATTTGTATTTACATTAAAAAAAAAAAACCTCTTTATGTTCTTTGAAAACACAGGATGAAGAGTAACCACTTCTAGACTTCTAGATAGCAGTACTTGTGATAACCTCCAAATCATATTCTCTGAGTTTTGAATTTATATTGTCTCTTATCTAGTTAAAAATTTTAAAAAAGAAAGAAAGAAAAAGGAAGTGAGTGACAGGATCTAAAATTTGCAAAACTATCTACCACAATACAAGTTCCACTCCTGTAATTACAAAGCAAACCTCTATCTCCATCCTTGCATGAGAATAGCCCATTCAATCTTTCTCAGCATCTCAGCTGAATAAGAGCTACCTTCCAAGTTGTCCAGATTTTCTTAGTTTTCAAGATCTGAGTTTTCAATCATCTGGTTTTTGTTTTGTTTTGTTTTGTTGGTTGGTTGGTTGGTTGGTAGTACCTTTTCTTTGAAAGAGAGGGCTACATTGATGCTAAGAAATATATTGCTAAATCCCCTTGGTTCAAAACATAATTCTTCTTGACCCATTTTGTATTTGCTAATTTCTCTCTGGTGACTGGATCAATTGCCTTTCTCAATAGAGACACCCCAGTCAGATAAAGCATGAGGAGTCCACCGTGGCCAAGGCGCAGACCCAAATTCCAGTTCATCAGAACAATGAGGTGTTTCCCTGGGAAGTGTTTTATCCTGGGCCATGTAGGCTTCCAAATGAACTGAGTACAAGATTATGAGTAGGGAAATTCAATTCAATTTGGTTAGTTCATGTTGTAGAAGTAAATAACATAGGCTATATGTGTGCAAAGATTTTATTAAGGGAAATACTCTGCTTGTATCAGAGAAAATGGAGAAGAAGCCAGGACTATCACCTGATACAAGGTGATACAAGGATTATCACCATCTAATGCAAGTATGACCACAAGGGAAGAAGAAATGGATGGAAAGATGGACAAAATCGCCTGACAGCATTCTTTAGTCTATGATTAGGTCCTTAGTGTTAAAAGGAGTCTAGTATCTAAGAAGGCAGTGGTGTTCCCGTCTGGCTCAGTCATTAGCTCAGAGCACCTTGTGGGAGGCATGAGCTCTGATACAGATAAGGAAGTACAGTTCAGAGATCAGCAGCCAGTATCTGGACAATTATACTGTCTGCATTTGGATTTTTGAAAGGCTTATTTTCCTGGCCACCACAGGGTCCACATCCTCATCTCTTTGGTTCATAAATAGGCACATTCTTTTTTTTTTTTTTTTAGATGAATGAATGGTGTATTAAAATTTTAATTTTTTTTTTAATTTTAAAATCTTTAATTCTTACATGCATTCCCAAACATGAACCCCCCTCCCACCTCCCTCCCCATAACATCTTTCTGGGTCATCCCCATGCACCAGCCCCAAGCATGCTGCATCCTGCGTCAGACATAGACTGGCGATTCAATTCACATGATAGTATACATGTTAGAATGTCGTTCTCCCAAATCATCCCACCCTCTCCCTCTCCCTCTGAGTCCAAAAGTCCGTTATACACAGCTGTGTCTCTTTCCCTGTCTTGCATACAGGGTCGTCATTGCCATCTTCCTAAATTCCATATATATGTGTTAGTATACTGTATTGGTGTTTTTCTTTCTGGCTTACTTCACTCTGTATAATCGGCTCCAGTTTCATCCATCTCATCAGAACTGATTCAAATGAATTCTTTTTAACGGCTGAGTAATACTCCATTGTGTATATGTACCACAGCTTTCTTATCCATGCATCTGCTGATGGACATCTAGGTTGTTTCCATGTCCTGGCTATTATAAAGAGTGCTGCGATGAACATTGGGGTACATGTGTCTCTTTCAATTCTGGTTTCCTCGGTGTGTATGCCCAGCAGTGGGATTGCTGGGTCATAAGGTAGTTCTATTTGCAATTTTTTAAGGAATCTCCACACTGTTTTCCATAGTGGCTGTACTAGTTTGCATTCCCACCAACAGTGTAGGAGGGTTCCTTTCTCCACACCCTCTCCAGCATTTATTGCTTGCAGATTTTTGGATCGCAGCCATTCTGACTGGTGTGAAGTGGTACCTCATTGTGGTTTTGATTTGCATTTCTCTAATAATGAGTGATGTTGAGCATCTTTTCATGTGTTTGTTAGCCATCCGTATGTCTTCTTTGGAGAAATGTCTATTTAGTTCTTTGGCCCATTTTTTGATTGGGTCGTTTATTTTTCTGGAGTTGAGCTGCAGAAGTTGCTTGTATATTTTTGAGATTAGTTGTTTGTCAGTTGCTTCATTTGCTATTATTTTCTCCCATTCCAAAGGCTGTCTTTTCACCTTGCTTATAGTTTCCTTTGTTGTGCAGAAGCTTTTAATTTTAATTAGATCCCATTTGTTTATTTTTGCTTTTATTTCCAGAATTCTGGGAGGTGGATCATAGAGGATCCTGCTGTGATTTATGTCTGAGAGTGTTTTGCCTATGTTCTCCTCTAGGAGTTTTATAGTTTCTGATCTTACATTTAGATCTTTAATCCATTTTGAGTTTATTTTTGTGTGCGGTGTTAGAAAGTGATCTAGTTTCATTCTTTTACAAGTGGTTGACCAGTTTTCCCAGCACCATTTGTTAAAGAGATTGTCTTTACTCCATTGTATATTCTTGCCTCCTTTGTCAAAGATAAGGTGTCCATATGTGTGTGGATTTATCTCTGGGCTTTCTATTTTGTTCCATTGATCTATATGACTGTCTTTGTGCCAGTACCATACTGTCTTGATGACTGTGGCTTTGTAGTAGAGCCTGAAGTCAGGCAAGTTGATTCCTCCAGTTCCATTCTTCTTTCTCAAGATTGCTTTGGCTATTCGAGGTTTTTGTATTTCCATACAAATCTTGAAATTATTTGTTCTAGTTCTGTGAAAAATGTGGCTGGTAGCTTGATAGGGATTGCATTGAATTTGTATATTGCTTTGGGTAGTATACTCATTTTCACTATATTGATTCTTCCAATCCATGAACATGGTATATTTCTCCATCTATTAGTGTCCTCTTTGATTTCTTTCATCAGTGTTTTATAGTTTTCTATATATAGGTCTTTAGTTTCTTTAGGTAGATATATTCCTAAGTATTTTATTCTTTTCGTTGCAATGGTGAATGGAATTGTTTCCTTAATTTCTTTTCTACTTTCCTCATTATTCGTGTATAGGAATGCAAGGGATTTCTGTATGTTGATTTTATATCCTGCAACTTTACTATATTCATTGATGAGCTCTAGTAATTTTCTGGTGGAGTCTTTAGGGTTTTCCATGTAGAGGATCATGTCATCTGCAAACAGTGAGAGTTTACTTCTTCTTTTCCAATTTGGATTCCTTTTATTTCTTTTCTGCTCTGATTGCTGTGGCCAAAACTTCCAGAACTATGTTGAATAGTAGCGGTGAAAGTGGACACCCTTGTCTTGTTCCTGACCTTAGGGAAATGCTTTCAATTTTTCACCATTGAGGATAATGTTTGCTGTGGGTTTGTCATAGATAGCTTTTATTATGTTGAGGTATGTTCCTTCTATTCCTGCTTTCTGGAGAGTTTTTATCATAAATGGATGTTGAATTTTGTCAAAGGCCTTCTCTGCATCTATTGAGATAATCATATGGCTTTTATTTTCAATTTGTTAATGTGGTGAATTACATTGATTGATTTGCGGATATTGAAGAATCCTTGCATCCCTGGGATAAAGCCCACTTGGTCATGGTGTATGATCTTTTTAATGTGTTGTTGGATTCTGATTGCTAGAATTTTGTTGAGGATTTTGCATCTATGTTCATCAGAGATATTGGCCTGTAGTTTTCTTTTTTGTGACATCTTTGTCAGGTTTTGGTATTAGGGTGATGGTGGCCTCATAGAATGAGTTTGGAAGTTTACCTTCCTCTGCAGTTTTCTGGAAGAGTTTGAGGAGGATAGGTGTTAGCTCTTCTCGAAATTTTTGGTAGAATTCAGCTGTGAAGCCATCTGGACCTGGGCTTTTGTTTGCTGGAAGATTTCTGATTACAGTATCAATTTCCGTGCTTGTGATGGGTCTGTTAAGATTTTCGATTTCTTCCTGGTTCAGTTTTGGAAAATTGTACTTTTCTAAGAATTTGTCCATTTCTTCCACGTTGTCCATTTTATTGGCATACAACTGCTGATAGTAGTCTCTTATGATCCTTTGTATTTCTGTGTTGTCTGTTGTGATCTCTCCATTTTCATTTCTAATTTTATTGATTTGATTTTTCTCTCTTTGCTTCTTGATGAGTCTGGCTAATGGTTTGTCAATTTTATTGATCCTTTCAAAGAACCAGCTTTTGGCTTTGTTGATTTTTGCTATGGTCTCTTTTGTTTCTTTTGCATTTATTTCTGCCCTAATTTTTAAGATTTCTTTCCTTCTACTCACTCTGGGGTTCTCCAACTCTTCCTTTTCTAGTTGCTTTAGTTGTAGAGTTAGGTTATTTATTTGACTTTTTTCTTGTTTCTTGAGGTATGCCTCTATTGCTATGAACTTTCCTCTTAGCACTGCTTTTATAGTGTCCCACAGGTTTTGGGTTGTTGTGTTTTCATTTTCATTAGTTTCTATGCATATTTTAATTTCTTTTTTGATTTCTTCTGTGATTTGTTGGTTATTCAGAAGTGTGTTGTTCAACCTCCATATGTTGGAATTTTTAATAGTTTTTCTTCTGTAATTGAGATCTAATCTTAATGCATTATGGTCAGAAAAGATGCTTGAAATGATTTCGATTTTTTTGAATTTATCAAGTTTAGATTTATGGCCCAGGATGTGATCTATCCTGGAGAAGGTTCCATGAGCACTTGAAAAAAATGTGAAATTCGTTGTTTTGGGGTGAAATGTCCTATAGATATCAATTAGGTCTAACTGATCTAATGTATCATTTAAAGTTTGCGTTTCTTTGTTAATTTTCTGTTTAGTTGATCTGTCCATAGGTGTGAGTGGGGTATTGAAGTCTCCCACTATTATTGTGTTATTGTTGATTTCCCCTTTCATACTTGTTAGCATTTGTCTTACATATTGTGGTGCTCCTATATTGGGTGCATATATATTTATAATTGTTATATCTTCTTCTTGGATTGTTCCTTTGATCATTATGTAGTGGCCTTCTTTGTCTCTTTTCACAGCCTTTGTTTTAAAGTCTATTTTATCGGATATGAGTATTGCCACTCCTGCTTTCTTTTGGTCTCTATTTGCGTGGTATATCTTTTTCCAGCCCTTCACTTTCAGTCTGTATGTGACCCTTGTTTTGAGGTGGGTCTCTTGTAAGCAGCATATAGAGGGGTCTTGTTTTTGTATCCATTCGGCCAGTCTTTGTCTTTTGGTTGGGGCGTTCAACCCATTTACGTTTAAGGTAATTATTGATAAGTATGATCCCGTTGCCATTTACTTTATTGTTTTGGGTTCGGGTTTATACACCCTTTCGTGTTTCCTGTCTAGAGGATATCCTTTAGAATTTGTTGGAGAGCTGGTTTGGTGGTGCTGAATTCTCTCAGCTTTTGCTTGTCTGTAAAGCTTTTGATTTCTCCTTCGTATTTGAATGAGATCCTTGCTGGGTACAGTAATCTGGGCTGTAGGTTATTGTCTTTCATCACTTTGAGTATGTCTTGCCATTCCCTCCTGGCCTGAAGAGTTTCTATTGACAGATCAGCTGTTATCCTTATGGGAATCCCCTTGTGTGTTATTTGTTGTTTTCCCTTGCTGCTTTTAATATTTGTTCTTTGTGTTTGATCTTTGTTAATTTGATTAATATGTGTCTTGGGGTGTTTCGCCTTGGGTTTATCCTATTTGGGACTCTCTGTGTTTCTTGGACTTGGGTGATTATTTCCTTCCCCATTTTAGGGAAGTTTTCAACTATTATCTCCTCAAGGATTTTCTCATGATCTTTCTTTCTGTCTTCTTCTTCTGGGACTCCTATAATTCGAATGTTGGAGCGTTTCATATTGTCCTGGAGGTCTCTGAGATTGTCCTCGTTTCTTTTAATTCGTTTTTCTTGTTTCCTCTCTGATTCATTTATTTCTACCATTCTATCTTCTATTTCACTAATCCTATCTTCTGCCTCTGTTATTCTGCTATTTGTTGCCTCCAGAGTGTTTCTGATCTCATTTATTGTGTTATTCATTATATTTTGACTCTTTTTATTTCTTCTAGGTCCTTGTTAAACCTTTCTTGCATCTTCTCAATCCTTGTCTCTAGGCTATTTATCTGTGTTTCCATTTTGATTTCAAGATTTTGGATCATTTTCACTATCAATATTCGGAATTCCTTCTCCGGTAGATTCCCTACTTCTTCCTCTTTTGTTTGATTTGGTGGGCAACTCTCCTGTTCCTTTACCTGCTGAGTATTCCTCTGTCTCTTCATCTTGGTTATATTGCTGCGTTTGGGGTGGCCTTTTTATATTCTGATAATTTGTGGAGTTCTCTTTTTATGGAGCTTCCTCACTTTGGGTGGGGTTCTATCAGTGGCTTGTCAAGGTTTCCTGGTTAGGGAGGCTTGTGTTGGAGTTTTGGTGGGTGGAGCTGGGTTTCTTCTCTCTGGAGTGCAGTGGAGTGACCCGTAATGGGTTATGAGACATCAAAGGTACTGGGATAATTTTGAGCTGCCTGTATATTGAGGCTCAGGGGAGTGTTCCTGTGTTGCTGGAGAATTTGCGTGGTATGTCTTTGTTTTGGAACTTGTTGGTCCTTGGGTGGAGCTTGGTTTCAGTGTAGGTATGAAGGCTTTTGATGAGCTCCTATTGCTTAATGTTCCCTGAATTCAAGAGTTCTCTAATGTTTTCAGGCTTTGGGTTTAAGCTTCCTGCTTCTGGTTTTCAGTTTTATTTTCACAGTAGCCTCTAGACTTCTCCATCTATACAGCACCGATGATAAAACATCTAGGTTAAAGATGAAAAGTTTCTCCACCTTGAGGGACACTCAGAGAGGTTCACTGAGTTACAAGGAGAAGAGAAGATGGAGGGGGTAGTTAGAGGTAACTGGAATGAGATGTGGTGAGATCAAGAGAGGAGAGAGCAAGCTAGCCAGTAGTCACTTCCTTATGTGCGCTCTATAGTCTGGACCACTCAGAGGTATTTACAGAGTTATACGGGGAACAGGAGAGGGAGGAAGTAGAAAGAGGTGACCAGGAGGATAAGAGAGAGGAATGAGTAGGAGAGAGACAAATCCTGCCAGTAACCAGTTCCTTAGGTGTTCTCTACCGTCTGGAACACACAGAGATTCACAGAGTTGGATAGAGAAGAGATGGGGGAGAAAAGAGACAGAGGCCACCTGGTGGAGAAAAAGGAGAGGCCAGAGGAGGAGAGAGTGGACAAGCCAGTAATCTTGCTCTCAGGTAAACTTGGGTAGTGAAGTTTGGGTTTTAAATGTACAAAATTGACAACAAAGATTAAAAATCTGGAGTAGAGGTTGGATTTTCAAAGATACAATATTAAAGAAAAGCAGAAGGAAAAAGGAAGAAAGAAAAAAAGAATTATTAAAAACAAACAAACAAAAAAAACAAAACAAAACACCAACAACCATCCAAGGAGTATATATGGTGTTTGCCTTAAAAAAAAAAAAAAAGTCTTTTTTTTTTAAAAATAGTAATACTAGGTTATAGAAATAAAAATTAGAGGAGAAATAGAAGATTTAACAATTAAAAAAAGCTCAGAAAAAAAAAGAAAAAAAATGCAAAAGGCAAAAAAAAAAAAAAAGAATGATTTTAAAAATATTAAAAAATTAAAAATATATCTGGCTCTTCTCTGATGTTATGGGCCGTGTCGGCTCACTTCCAAGGTGGTTCCCTCTGTTTAACTTCTTCTGTTTGCTGGTTTTTAGGCTCACTAGTTCAGTCGCGCTGTGGGGAGGGGGATGCTGCAAACAAATAGCACTGTCGTGTGTACACAGTATCTCTGCCCCGCTTGACCTGTCCTTCCTCGCGGAGCACAAACCGCTCCGGCTCTACGATGCTCAGCCGGGAACCGTCTGGGGCCGGCCCTAGGCTGCGTGCACTTCCCGGGTCCAAGCCGCTCAGGTTCGGCCCTCAGGCAGCCCTCAGAGGCACAAATGCGGCTGGGACTGCGCTTTGTGCCCTTCCCAGGTCCGAGTAGCTCAGGAGTTTGGCGAGCGCAATTGCCGCGGCTTGTCACCTTTTCCGCCGCTGCCGCTCAGCTCTCTGGGTGGACCGCTGGCGCACCCCGTGAGGCAGACTGTGACTGTCCAGCACCCCCAGAAGTCTTAGCAAAGGAGCCTGCTTGCAGTTAGGTAAGTAAAGTCTCTCCGGGTCTGCAATTGCCCCTTTCCAGTCCTTAAGGCTCTGGCTGCCTGTCCCCGGCGGGGAATGGTCTGCAGCCGGCTTTTTCCGTTCCGTCCTTTGTTCTGTGCTGGGTCCTGGCGGTGTCTTATGTTCGAGCTTTTCGCGTGGTAGCTATCCCACAGTCTGGTTTGCTAGCCCAAGTTAGATCGTTCTGGTGGAGTGTGGGGCGTTCGTGCCCGATTCTTACAAAGCACTGCAGCCCGCGCCTCGCGCGCGTCCCTGCCCTGCCCCCACTTCCCAATGGCGGATGCAGGCGTCTGTGCTGCTTTTCCACTGGGGGAGTTACTGGTGGGCTTGTAATCTCTTGGTTTTAATTATTTATCTATTTTTCCTTCCTGTTATGTTGCCCTCTGTGTTTCCAGGGCTCGCCACAGACTCGGCAGGGAGAGTGTTTCCTGGTGTTTGGAAACCTCTCTTCTTAAAATTCCCTTCCCAGGACGGGCTTCCCTTCCCGGGACGGAGCTCCCTCCCCACCTCCTTTGTCTCCTTTTTCGTCTTTTATATTTTTTCCTACCTGATTTTGAAGACAATGGTCTGCTTTTCTGGTTGCCTGATGTCCTCTGCCAGCCTACAGAAGTTGTTTTGCGGAGTTTGCTCGGCGTTGAAATGTTCTTTTGAGGAATTTGTGAGGGAGAACGTGATCTTCATGTCCTATTCCTCCGCCATCTTTCCCTCCCTCTAGGCACATTCTTGATAAAGGGAAGATGAAGTCATATACTCACTGCTGTTTTAAAGCATGAATATACCTCAACAACCATGATTGAGTTTTCATATAAGCATGACATGAATTTATCAGGCTAATTACTTCTGAATAATGGTATAAATAGTAAAATCAATTATTCCTGTGGATTGGAAGAGTTTGCCATGGAATGCGCTTCTTAGTAGAGGAAATGTTTGATGCATACCCTGGTCATAAAAGCTTCCCTTGTGGCCCAGCTGGTAAAGAATCTGCCCACAATGAGGTAGACCTGGGTTTGATCCCTGGGTTGGAAAGATCCCCTGGAGAAGGGAGAGGTGAACCACTCCAGTATTCTGGCCTGGAGAATTCTGTGGACTGTATAGTCCATGGAGTTGCAAAGACTCAGACACAACTGAGCAACTTTCACTTTCACCTGGAGAAGGAAATGACACCCCACTCCAGTATTCTTGTCTGGAAAATCCCACGGATGGAGGAGCCTGGTGGGCTATAGTCCGTGGGGTTGCAGAGAGTGGGACACGACTTCACTCCCACTCTCTCACTGTCATAAAAAAGGCAGTATTTTTGTCTACATCTACAGGTGCTGACAAGAAAAAGCCGGTAAGAAATATAAAGCAAAGAATTCCCCCAGTATGTGATAACTCATGAGAGGAAAGTCATTACCTTTGCAACTCTTAGAAAGCTGTCTGATCTAACCATCCTGTTACCCAATGGTTTACCAGAAACGATTTTTTTTTTTTTGCCTTGTTGGCACCTCATACATGCATGCTAACTCACTTCAGTCATGTCCAACTCTTTGTGGCTCTATGGACCATCGCCATCTGCCAGGCCCCTCTGTGCGTGTTGACAACTCACAACGATATTAACCAAATTAGCCTAAGTGAGAAGACAGTCATGCTGAACTCATTTCAACTGCTATGGCCACTTTGTACAAGGGCCCTGTGAACATGAAGTCTGGTGTGGGGGGAAGGAGGCTGACTAATACTCCGGAGGAAGGTCACTTCATCCACCTCATTCGTGGAGCCTCCAGTTTATGTACGTGCGGCTAGAGTTCTGTGCATATATGTGAGCATAAGGGGTTTAGGGTATCTTCTGATTCAGTCAGTCACTCAGTCGTGTCCGACTCTTTGCCACCTCATGGACTGCAGCACACCAGGCCTCCCTGTCCATCACCAACTCTCAGAGTTTACTCAAACTCATGTCCATTGAGTCAGTGATGCCATCCAACCATCTTATCCTCTGTCGTCCCCTTCTCCTCCCACCTTCAATCTTTCCCAGCATCAGGGTCTTTTCAGTTGAATCAGTTCTTAGCATCAGGTGGCCAAAGTATTGGAGTTTCAGTTTCTGATTAGTCTATGACTTTGAAGATTTAATGAAATGTGACAATCTCTCAGCCTCTCTGGCAAATTTAATGACCTCACAATGCATTGGGTATTCCTCAAAGGCTATACCACTGAATGCTAGTGTGATGCTGTTCAATTGTACTGTTTCAAAAGGTATATAAATCTATTTTTATTCCAAATGGACTTCCTCAATTTTACTTCTCAAAACAAATGTTATTAGTCCTGCGTCCTTACTTCAACTTCTCTACCTGTAAACGCTGTTTCATTCATGATCTCCACTTAGAAGATCTTCAATTCTTTTCCTCTCAGACAGACAGAGGAATTAATGGTGATGAATCAAGATCTTCACCATTGCATCTTTCAAGTCTTTGTAAAAACACTAAACTTTGCACTTCTCCCCAGTGATGCAATATGGCTTTTTGTTTACTGTCTGGGCAGATAATATATTGGGGGAGTAACTTTACAGACATGCATTTGAAAATTCCAATAATTATAACACTGTGTCCAGTGATCAGGGACAGGAATCTAAAATTAGGATTCTGTTTTATTCTGTATGTCTATGCCCAGTATGATTTCTGAGTATGGGTAAATAATGATCACTTGTATGTCTTGTCTTAGACCCAATGAAAGACGAAAGCAGATCAAAGCTATATTTAAATTATTTCATTAGACCCACTTTTTCTGTAACTTAAGGTTAGTGTTAACTCAGAGTCAGAATCCAATAACCCACAGAAGAGCTGGGTAATCCTACCTTTGCCAAGGGTAGGATTATTCACATAAATGGTTTCTGGCCATCTACAAGAAGGCTTGGAGGAATATGTATAGAACATACATTGGCTAAACGTTAAGACCTTTTATCAAAGGGCTCCATGCTTTTGCATGGAGGGTCTAGGGTTTCAGTGGCTGTAGACTAGCTTAGGTCAGAGAATTACATGAGATGGTATTTGCCTACTGGATCATTTTGTGCTGATTTTTATCCAAGTAAAAATGAAATATTACTGTAGTTATTTTCCCATCTACTTCATTTCATTAGAATCCCCTGATCCATGAGACACTGCCATGAATGTGTGAACCCAGAATACTTGGTTAAGATCTAGAGTTTGTGACATATTGGAAAATTGCTTCCATCTTATCTCTCAGAGTTACACACTAAGATATGGCTTTCTGGCTTCTTGGGTTCTTTTTTTTTCCTTTTTGGTTGAACAGTCCAGGTTTAATTTTCAATAAATATCAACTTACCACACTACACAGAATTTCTATTGCATACCAAACAACTTTAATAACTTTAGAACTGATAACTTCTTAGAACAATTATCTCCTCTATTCCTGAAGGAGCAAGACAAAGAACAGCTTATGAGTTTAAGGGAGTGCTGGGAAATGGGTCACCTGGAAGGTTCCATGGTCTAGGTCCAGGGATGAAGCCAGCTGTGGCATCTTTGCAAGAAATAGGAAAGAGAAAACCACTCTGACCTCACTTCCTGTTCTGCTATTTACAGCCACTGGCTAAACCCATTAAGTAAACAGAGAGCGAAGGAACCCATGGACAGTTTATGGAGTTGAGCATCCTGGAAAGAAGATGAGCTTAGAAGTATAGAGAATGGATTGGGAAGAACAAAGGAAAGGTATTCAACAGATAATAAAGATATCAGTATCATTGAACATATGTGTTTTAATATCCAAATATACACATATGAATATATAGTACACTTAATAAATGTCACACATGTTTATTTTGGCTTCTACACAACTGGAAAGAATGAGAATGAAAATTCTGATTGATTACATTTCAGCTGAGAATTGTAGTCTTAAAAAAATCTTCATCACTGAATAATGCCCAATTCGTCAACACACAATTTTATTTAATTGTCTTGTTAGTCATTTCCCATGGCCGTGAAACCCTAAGAGACTGCAGAATCTATCATCCTGGGGATTCAGAAACTCGTATAGAGGACTCTGGAACACTTAGATTTGAACTCTGTTGAGGTGGTGGTGTGGCTGACAATTTTAGGTAAGTTATCTAACTGAGATATTAGAATTATATGGAAAATTTTTTCTTATTCCTCCAACCAATCCTAAGGTCATTTACATCCTAAGATATATATGTGCTAGTAAGAGGGCCTCTTTTCAAATATCTCACCGTCTTCCTATTGAAGGTTCTGAAACTTCTCAGAGTTCACAAGAGAAAGTAGCATTTCTTATTTTTAGAAACAAAAAAGAACAATCAGTATTACCAAAAACTGACAAGGAATTTGAAAAAAAAAAAACAATGTAAAATAAAATAATGATATATGCTATGATATGATGCATGGCAAAACCAATACAATATTATAAAGTAATTAGCCTCCAATTAAAATAAATAAATTTATATTTTAAAAGTACCATATGGATAATAAAGGAAAAATTATCTTAATAAGGTCTCTTTGTATAGAATTTTTTAATCTCAAATTCCTGTTTATAATAATGATCATAGGAATATTTCTTTTTTGTTGGGGTATTGGACTTCCCAGGTGGCGTTAGTGGTGAAGAATCTGCCTGCCAATGCAGGAGATGCAAGAGACAAGAGTTCTATCCCTGGGTCAGGAATATCTTCTGGAATAGGAAATGGCAACCCGCTCCAGTATTCTTGCCTGGAGAATCCCATAGACAGGGGAGACTGGTGGGCTACAGTCCATGGGGTCACGAAGAGTCAGACATAACTGAGCACACAACACAGGTATTGAGAATGCAGTTCTCACATGAATTTCATCTCCTGCTTTCAGTAAGAGAAGGAGATATCAGAGTGTCCCTTAGGTTTCTGCTGTTTTTTAAATGCTCATGAAATAATTCTTCTGTCAAAGTGGCATATTTGGGGGTGGGAATGCCTACCACCCTTCATATGTTACTACCTCTTAAACCATGGGGACTTTACCATATCTCATGAGCTTTGAACAACTTTGCTTGTAGCTGGGAAATATAAAACAGATTTTTTTTTCCTCTCAGGGCAAAAATTAAATTAGCTCATTTCCCAGTTCCCCTTCACCAAATCATTCAGTTTTTTCTTTTTAATATCATCTATCATTAAATGAAAAACTTTCTTATTTGTTTCCTTGTATAGTGTGGACATGCTCAGTCAGTAAGTCATGTCTGACTCTTTGTGACCCCATGGACTGCAGTCCACCAGGCCCTTCTGTCCATGGGATTTTCCAAGCAAGAGTGCTGGAGTGGGTTAGCATGTCCTTCTCCAGGGAATCTTCCTGACTCAGACCAAACCTGCACCTCCGGCAGCTCCCTCATTGGCAGGCGGATTTTTATCACTGCATTGCCTATGTATCTCTCCTTTCTAAGTAAAGCCTCAACAGAATAACGATCAGTGCTGTTAGCTTCACTTCTGTATCCTAATGGCCAGACAGCCCCAAGGGCTCAAGAAATATTTTCCAAATAAAAGAGTAAGCCCCAAACAGCATTAAGGCTTTCTAGTATTCGAGTCACTTTGTTGAAATAAATATATTGAGGCTCAGAAAACTTCTCTCATCTTCCCAAATAAGCCAAGATTCCTGTTCAGCTCTTCCGTACTTTAATAACCATAGTCTTGACCATATTTCATAGATTTGTATAAGAGAATGCCCTCCTTTGGTATGGGTTGAGGTAATTAAACTCTTAATTCCTTCATTTGTAGGTGAGGTTTCTTTAAACCATGGAGAAGAACAATCATACGGTGACTGAGTTCATCCTTGTGGGATTCACAACAGACCCCAAGATGCAGCTGGTCCTGTTTGTGGTTTTCCTTGGTGTGTACTCCATGACCCTGGTAGCAAATGCCACCCTCATAGTGTTGATCGGTAACGACTCCCGACTGCACACACCTATGTATTTTTTCATTGGGAATCTGTCCTTTCTGGATCTCTGGTACTCCTCTGTGTACACCCCAAAGATCCTAGTGACCTGCATCTCTGAAGACAAGAGCATCTCCTTCACTGGCTGTGCAGTCCAGTTCTTCTCTGCGGGGCTGGCCTACAGTGAGTGCTACCTGCTGGCTGCCATGGCTTATGACCGCTATGCGGCCATTTCCAGTACCCTGCTCTATGCTCAGGTCATGTCGAGGAGACTCTGTATCTGTTTGGTTATATATTCCTATACTGGGGGTTTTTTCAATGCAATAATACTCACCAGCAACACATTCACATTGAATTTTTGTGGTGGTAATATTATTGATGACTTTTTCTGTGATGTTCCACCTCTCGTGAAATTGGCTTGTGATGTGAAAGAGACGTACCAGGATGTGTTGTACTTCCTCCTGGCCTCCAACGTCATCACCCCCACTGTGCTCATCCTAGCTTCCTACGCCTTCATCATTGCTGCCATCTTGAGAATTCGCTCCACTCAGGGCCGCCTCAAAGCCTTCTCCACCTGCTCCTCCCACCTGATCTCTGTCACCTTGTACTACGGCTCCATTCTCTACATCTACTCCCGTCCAAGTTCCAGCTATTCCCTTGAGAGGGACAAGGTGGTGTCTACATTTTACACCGTGGTGTTCCCCATGTTGAACCCCATGATCTACAGTCTGAGGAATACAGATGTTAAAGATGCTCTGAAAAAGCTCTCCAGGTTCACATAATCTGAAGTCTAAACTGACATAAATTTCTTGAAACATTGCTCAGTGAAAACAGACTGCTTCAGGGGAAGTTTGGGAGGAATATTTTTTTTAAAAAACACCTGTTTCTTTACTCAAAGAAATTCAATGAAAAAGTCTTTTTCTTTGCTTTAATTTGTTTTGTTTACTAATTCTGCTATAATCTATTCTACAACTTAATATAGCTTTAAAAATGATATCAAAATTTAATATAATACATGAGTATATAACACTTCTGAAATTCCAAATGATTAAATTTTACTATCTCCTTGGGATAGACCCATTTTCCACCTACTTGAGCATTAAGAGACTGTGAAGAAACCATTACATGGATCCTTGACACTTGTGGAATATATCTCAAATTCTTCTTGTCTGATACAATGCTTCTGTGGTAATGAAAGAGTAAGGACTGTGAAGAATTTTTTGATGGAAAGAGGAGGCAATGAGGTGTTAGATAATAAACACAGATAAAAAGAAAAATAAGAAATATCAGAGCTAGTACAAATAATGAATTGGCCTCAACTATTGGTTCTGAAACTTTTATTTAACTGTATTTTATAAATGTGCCCATTATGACAATAGCTATACCTTTCAACAAAAAAATTGTAACTTCTGATGTGCAAACTACTCATTTGTCAAATGCAACCAACATTCTGTAATTTACAGTGTTGTTGTAAAGAGCATTTTTTAAATTAGTCATTTCAGGTGGTCAAAAAGTAAAAAGGAAATAATCATTAAAATTGTCAAAAATTAAGTAAAGTTGACCTGAAAATTTTAAACGTTGTTCTAAAATACCTTCTTTTCAATGTTTATCAGTGCATGATTTTAATTTTTTTCATAAGAAATGAATTCCTCTACTTTCTTCTGGTTTTCTTCTCTCTTTCTCCATCTAATCACTAGCTGATGCAGACATTTCCCACTAGCCAATGATATCATATATACTCCATAAATATAGAATCTATATATACTATGTTCAAAGTATTTCAAAAGCTACTTGCTGAATATGTCAAGAGGTAGACAAATCAGACAGAAACAGAACCAATCCCAGGATGTGCTCACTTTTGGGGTAATAACCAGAGGTGGATACTACTAAGCACTTAGCTTTCCCTTGCCATGCAAATTCACATTTGGGGATGGTAGCCTGATTTGAATTTAGCCTCTTTTTAAAGGTAAAATGTAAACTGCCTAATACATATTACAAAAATGGGGAGAATAACAAGATAAGTTTTTAACTTAATCACCTGTGTCAGAAGCTTATAATTCCAGATTAGAATCATAGATTCATTGTTTTGTACTTGCCTAGCTATCATTTTTGCATATGTGTGGAAATTAAAACATATCTTGAAGGATCAGCTACAACAAATGAATTAGTATCTTTGGAAACATTATCTTCAGTTTTATAGTTTACAGTTTCTATAAACTGTTTTTATAGGCATGAGAGAGTCAAATATATAACATCAGATTATGAACAGCAAGAGTATCTAGAGAGTTATTGTTCATTACCTTTGTTATGAATATTGATGACAGCAAAAGGATCAGTACTCTTCCAAAAGCAATGGAGGTTATTATTGCTTACAATGAATTATTTTTATGAACTTTTTAAAATGTTAAGCATAGGGATGAGGAAAGATGGTGGAGGAATAGGACGTGAAGACCACTTTCTCCCTCACAAATTCCTCAAAAGAACATTTCAATGCCGAGCAAACTCCACAAAACAACTTCTGTAGGCTGGCAGAGGACATCAGGCAACCACAAAAGCAGACCATTGTCTTCAAAAACAGGTAGGAAAAAATATAAAAGACAAAAAAGGAGACAAAGGAGGTGGGGAGGGAGCTCCGTCCTGGGAAGGAAAGCCCGTCCCGGGAAGGGAATTTTAAGAAGAGAGGTTTCCAAACACCAGGAAACACTCTCCCTGCCGAGTCTGTGGCGAGCCTTGAAAACACAGAGGGCAACATAACAGGAAGGAAAAATAGATAAATAATTAAAACCAAGTGATTACAAGCCCACCAGTAACTCCCCCAGCGGAAAAGCAGCACAGACGCCTGCATCCGCCATTGGGAAGTGGGGGCAGGGCAGGGAGGCGCAGGCTTCAGTGCTTTGTAAGAATCGGGCAGGAACGCCCGACGCGCAACCAGAACGATCTAACTTGGGCTAGCAAATCAGACTGTGGGATAGCTACCACACAAAAAGCTCAAACATAAGACACCACCAGGACCGAGCACAGAACAAAGGACGGAACGGAAAAAGCCAGCTGCAGACCATTCCCCTCCAGGGACAGGCAGCCAGAGCCGTAAGGACTGGAAAGGGGCAATTGCAGACCCAGAGAGACTTTACTTACCTAACTGCAAGCAGGCTCCTTTGCTAAGACTTCTGGGGGTGCTGGACAGTCACAATCTGCCTCACGGGGTGCGCCAGCGGTCCACCCAGAAAGCTGAGTAGCAGCGGAAGAAAAGGTGACAAGCCGTGGCGAGCGCGCTCGCCAAACTCCTGAGCTACTCGGACCTGGGAAGGGCACAAAGCGCAGTCCCAGCCGAATCTGTGCCTCTGAGGGCTGCCTGAGCACCGAACCTGAGCGGCTTGGACCGGGGAAGTGCACGCAGCCTAGGGCTGGCCCCAGACGGTTCCCCGCTGAGCATCGTAGAGCCAGAGTGGTTTGTGAGCCACAAGAAAGGACAGGTAAAGCCGGGCAGAGATACTGTGTGCACACGACAGTGCTATTTGTTTGCAGCATCCCCCCTCCCCACAGCGCGACTGAACTAGTGAGCCTAAAAAACCAGCAAACAGAAGAAGTTAAACAGAGGGAACCACCTTGGAAGTGATCCCACAAGGCCCATAACACCAGAGAAGGGCCAGATGTATTTTTTATTATTTTTAAAATCATTCCTTTTTTTTTTTTTTGCTTTTTTGTTTTTGTTTTTGTTTTCTTTTTTCTTTTGTTTCTAACTTTTTTAAAATTGTTAAGTCTTCTATTTCTCCTCCAATTTTTATTTCTATAACTTATTATTACTATTTAAAAAAAAAAGACTTTTTTTTTTTTAAGGCAAACCGTCCTTGGATGGTTGTTGGTGGTTTTTTTTTTTTGTTTTGTTTGTTTGTTTGTTTGTCTTTAATAATTTTTTTTCTTTCTTCCCTTTTCCTTCTGCTTTTCTTTAATATTGTATCTTTGAAAATCCAACCTCTACTCTAGATTTTTAATCTTTGCTCTTAAGTTTTTGTTGTCAATTTTGTACATTTTAAAACCCCAAAATCGCTACCCAAGTTTACCTGAGAGCGAGATTACTGGCTTGACCACTCTCTCCTCCTCTGGACTCTCCTTTTTCTCCACCAGGTGGCCTCTGTCTCTTTTCTCCCCTATCACTTCTCTATCCAACTCTGTGAATCTCTGTGTGTTCCAGACGGTGGAGAACACCTAAGGAACTGGTTACTGGCAGGATCTGTCTCTCTCCTACTCATTCCTCTCTCTTATCCTCCTGGTCACCTCTGTCTACTTCCTCCCTCTCCTCTTCCCCGTATAACTCTGTAAATACCTCTGAGCAGTCCAGACTATAGAGCGCGCATAAGCAAGTGACTACTGGCTAGCTTGCTCTCTCCTCTTTTGATCTCACTGCATCTCATTCCAGTTACCTCTAACTACCCCCTCCATCTTCTCTTCTCCTTGTAACTCAGTGAACCTCTCTGAGTGTCCCTCAATGTGGAGAAACTTTTCATCTTTAACCTAGATGTTTTATCATCAGTGCTGTATAGATGGAGAAGTCTAGAGGCTACTGTAAAAATAAAACTGAAAACCAGAAGCAGGAGGCTTAAACCCAAAGCCTGAAAACATTAGAGAACTCTTGAATTCAGGGAACATTAAGCAATAGGAGCTCATCAAATGCCTTCATACCTACACCGAAACCAAGCTCCAGCCAAGGGCCAACAAGTTCCAAAACAAGACATACCACGCAAATTCTCCAGCGACACAGGAACACTCCCCTGAGCTTCAATATATACAGGCAGCTCAAAATTATCCCAAACCCTTGATGTCTCATAATCCATTACGGGTCGCTCCACTGCACTCCAGAGAGAAGAAACCCAGCTCCACCCACCAAAACTCCAACACAAGCCTCCCTAACCAGGAAACCTTGACAAGCCACTGATAGAACCCCACCCACAGTGAGGAAGCTCCATAATAAAGAGAACTCCACAAATTACCAGAATATAAAAAGGCCACCCCAAACACAGCAATATAACCAAGATGAAGAGACAGAGGAATACTCAGCAGGTAAAGGAACAGGAGAGTTCCCCACCAAACCAAACTAAAGAGGAAGAGATAGGGAATCTACCGGAGAAGGAATTCCAAATATTGATAGTGAAAATGATCCAAAATCTTGAAATCAAAATGGAATCACAGATAAATAGCCTAGAGACAAGGATTGAGAAGATGCAAGAAAGGTTTAACAAGGACCTAGAAGAAATAAAAAAGAGTCAAAATATAATGAATAACGCAATAAATAAGATCAGAAACACTCTGGAGGCAACAAATAGCAGAATAACGGAGGCAGAAGATAGGATTAGTGAAATAGAAGATAGAATGGTAGAAATAAATGAATCAGAGAGGAAACAAGAAAAACGAATTAAAAGAAACGAGGACAATCTCAGAGACCTCCAGGACAATATGAAATGCTCCAACATTCGAATTATAGGAGTCCCAGAAGAAGAAGACAGAAAGAAAGATCATGAGAAAATCCTTGAGGAGATAATAGTTGAAAACTTCCCCAAAATGGGGAAGGAAATAATCACCCAAGTCCAAGAAACACAGAGAGTTCCAAATAGGATAAACCCAAGGAGAAACACCCCAAGACACATATTAATCAAATTAACAAAGATCAAACACAAAGAACAAATATTAAAAGCAGCAAGGGAAAACAACAAATAACACACAAGGGGATTCCCATAAGGATAACAGCTGATCTTTCAATAGAAACTCTTCAGGCCAGGAGGGAATGGCAAGACATACTTAAAGTGATGAAAGACAATAACCTACAGCCCAGATTACTGTACCCAGCAAGGATCTCATTCAAATACGAAGGAGAAATCAAAAGCTTTACAGACAAGCAAAAGCTGAGAGAATTCAGCAAAACCAAACCAGCTCTACAACAAATTCTAAAGGATATTCTCTAAACAGGAAACACGAAAAGGGTGTATAAACCCGAACCCAAAACAATAAAGTAAATGGTAACGGGATCATACTTATCAATAATTACCTTAAACATAAATGGGTTGAACGCCCCAACCAAAAGACAAAGACTGGCCGAATGGATACAAAAACAAGACCCCTCTATATGCTGCTTACAAGAGACCCACCTCAAAACAAGGGACACATACAGACTGAAAGTGAAGGGCTGGAAAAAGATATACCACGCAAATAGAGACCAAAAGAAAGCAGGAGTGGCGATACTCATATCCGATAAAATAGACTTTAAAACAAAGGCTGTGAAAAGAGACAAAGAAGGCCACTACATAATGATCAAAGGAACAATCCAAGAAGAAGATATAACAATTATAAATATATATGCACCCAATATAGGAGCACCGCAATATGTAAGACAAATGCTAACATGTATGAAAGGGGAAATCAACAATAACACAATAATAGTGGGAGACTTTAATACCCCACTCACAACTATGGACAGATCAACTAAACAGAAAATTAACAAAGAAATGCAAACTATAATTGATACATTAGATCAGTTAGACCTAATTGATATCTATAGGACATTTCACCCCAAAACAAGGAATTTTACCATTTTTTCAAGTGCTCATGGAACCTTCTCCAGGATAGATCACATCCTGGGCCATAAATCTAAACTTGATAAATTCAAAAAAATCGAAATCACTCCAAGCATCTTTTCTGACCATAATGCATTAAGATTAGATCTCAATTACAGGAGAAAAACTATTAAAAATTCCAACATATGGAGGTTGAACAACACACTTCTGAATAACCAACAAATCACAGAAGAAATCAAAAAAGAAATCAAAATATGCATAGAAACTAATGAAAATGAAAACACAACAACCCAAAACCTGTGGGGCACTATAAAAGCAGTGCTAAGAGGAAAGTTCATAGCAATACAGGCATACCTCAAGAATAAGAAAAAAGTCAAATAAATAACCTAACTCTACAACTAAAGCAACTAGAAAAGGAAGAATTGGAGAACCCCAGAGTTAGTAGAAGGAAAGAAATCTTAAAAATTAGGGCAGAAATAAATGCAAAAGAAACAAAAGAGACCATAGCAAAAATCAACAAAGCCAAAAGTTTGTTCTTTGAAAGGATCAATAAAATTGACAAACCATTAGCCAGACTCATCAAGAAGCAAAGAGAGAAAAATCAAATCAATAAAATTAGAAATGAAAATGGAGAGATCACAACAGACAACACAGAAATACAAAGGATCATAAGAGACTACTATCAGCAGTTGTATGCCAATAAAATGGACAACGTGGAAGAAATGGACAAATTCTTAGAAAAGTACAATTTTCCAAAACTGAACCAGGAAGAAATCGAAAATCTTAACAGACCCATCACAAGCACGGAAATTGAAACAGTAATCAGAAATCTTCCAGCAAACAAAAGCCCAGGTCAAGACGGCTTCACAGCTGAATTCTACCAAAAATTTCAAGAAGAGCTAACACCTATCCTCCTCAAACTCTTCCAGAAATTGCAGAGGAAGGTAAACTTCCAAACTCATTCTATGAGGCCACCATCACCCTAATACCAAAACCTGACAAAGATGTCACAAAAAAAGAAAACTTACAGGCCAATATCACTGATGAACATAGATGCAAAAATCCTCAACAAAATTATAGCAATCAGAATCCAACAACACATTGAAAAGATCATACACCATGACCAAGTGGGCTTTATCCCAGGGATGCAAGGATTCTTCAATATCTGCAAATCAATCAATGTAATTCACCACATTAACAAATTGAAAAATAAAAGCCATATGATTATCTCAATAGATGCAGAGAAGGCCTTTGACAAAATTCAACATCCATTTATGATAAAAACTCTCCAGAAAGCAGGAATAGAAGGAACATACCTCAACATAATAAAAGCTATCTATGACAAACCCACAGCAAACATTATCCTCAATGGTGAAAAATTGAAAGCATTTCCCCTAAAGTCAGGAACAAGAAAAGGGTGCCCACTTTCACCGCTACTATTCAACATAGTTCTGGAAGTTTTGGCCACAGCAATCAGAGCAGAAAAAGAAATAAAAGGAATCCAAATTGGAAAAGAAGAAGTAAAACTCTCACTGTTTGCAGATGACATGATCCTCTACATGGAAAACCCTAAAGACTCCACCAGAAAATTACTAGAGCTAATCAATGAATATAGTAAAGTTGCAGGATATAAAATCAACACACAGAAATCCCTTGCATTCCTATATACTAATAATGAGAAAGTAGAAAAAGAAATTATGGAAACAATTCCATTCACCATTGCAACGAAAAGAATAAAATACTTAGGAATATATCTACCTAAAGAAACTAAAGACCTATATATAGAAAACTATAAAACACTGATGAAAGAAATCAAAGAGGACACTAATAGATGGAGAAGTATACCATGTTCATGGATCGGAAGAATCAATATAGTGAAAATGAGTATACTACCCAAAGCAATTTACAAATTCAATGCAATCCCTATCAAGCTACCAGCCACATTTTTCACAGAACTAGAACAAATAATTTCAAGATTTGTATGGAAATACAAAAAACCTCGAATAGCCAAAGCAATCTTGAGAAAGAAGAATGGAACTGGAAGAATCAACTTGCCTGACTTCAGGCTCTACTACAAAGCCACAGTCATCAAGACAGTATGGTACTGGCACAAAGACAGTCATATAGATCAATGGAACAAAATAGAAAGCCCAGAGATAAATCCGCACACATATGGACACCTTATCTTTGACAAAGGAGGCAAGAATATACAATGGAGTAAAGACAATCTCTTTAACAAGTGGTGCTGGGAAAACTGGTCAACCACTTGTGAAAGAATGAAACTAGATCACTTTCTAACACCGTACACAAAAATAAACTCAAAATGGATTAAAGATCTAAATGTAAGATCAGAAACTATAAAACTCCTAGAGGAGAACATAGGCAAGACACTCTCAGACATAAATCACAGCAGGATCCTCTATGATCCACCTCCCAGAATTCTGGAAATAAAAGCAAAAATAAACAAATGGGATCTAATTAAAATTAAAAGCTTCTGCACAACAAAGGAACATATAAGCAAGGTGAAAAGACAGCCTTTGGAATGGGAGAAAATAATAGCAAATGAAGCAACTGACAAACAACTAATCTCAAAAATATACAAGCAACTTATGCAGCTCAATTGCAGAAAAATAAACGACCCAATCAAAAAATGGGCCAAAGAACTAAATAGACATTTCTCCAAAGAAGACATACGGATGGCTAACAAACACATGAAAAGATGCTCAACATCACTCATTATTAGAGAAATGCAAATCAAAACCACAATGAGGTACCACTTCACACCAGTCAGAATGGGTGCGATCCAAAAATCTGCAAGCAATAAATGCTGGAGAGGGTGTGGAGAAAAGGGAACCCTCCTACACTGTTGGTGGGAATGCAAACTAGTACAGCCACTATGGAGAACAGTGTGGAGATTCCTTAAAAAATCGCAAATAGAACTACCGTATGACCCAGCAATCCCATGGCTGGGCATACACACCAAGGAAACCAGAATTGAAAGAGACACATGTACCCCAATGTTCATCGCAGCACTGTTTATAATAGCCACTACATGGAAACAACCTAGATGTCCATCAGCAGATGAATGGATAAGAAAGCTGTGGTACATATACACAATGGAGTATTACTCAGCCATTAAAAAGAATTCATTTGAATCAGTTCTGATGAGATGGATGAAACTGGAGCCGATTATACAGAGTGAAGTAAGCCAGAAAGAAAAACACCAATACAGTATACTAACACATATATATGGAATTTAGGAAGATGGCAATGACGACCCTGTATGCAAGACAGGAAAAAAGACACAGATGTGTATAACAGACTTTTGGACTCAGAGGGAGAGGGAGAGGGTGGGATGATTTGGGAGAATGGGAATTCTAACATGTATACTGTCATGTAAGAATTGAATCGCCAGTCCATGTCTGACGTAGGGTACAGCATGCTTGGGGCTGGTGCATGGGGATGACCCAGAGAGATGTTGTGGGGAGGGAGGTGGGAGGCGGGGTCATGTTTGGGAACGCATGTAAGAATTAAAGATTTTAAAATTTAAAAAATAAAAAAAAATTAAAAAAAACTTATTGAGAATATAAAAGAGCTTTCATTGCTGGAGGTTATATCCACTGATACTTACTGTATTTGAAATTGAAACTGAGAGTTTTTAAATATCTATTAATTAATTTTAAAATAACACGATAAAGCCGATAAAGGTTAACATCAGGGTGATTACATCATCCCATGTTTAACAGCCTCTGAAAAAAACCATGCTATAAGTGCGCATGAATGAGAATTAAAAAAGGCAAATACTGTCTCAGAAGTATTATGGGGATCATTTTGACCTTGAAGATCCCCTGAAAGTGTCCTAGGGACCCCAAGGTGCTCTAAAGTACACTCAAGGAACCCTGACATAAAACAACTGCAAAAATACCATTCAACATGGCAACAACCCTAACAAGAATTAAATCTTAGAAAGGCACTGAATAAAAGTCACATTCATAAGCTTTCTAAGTAGTCTGAAGAATCCAATGAACTTTGTACAAAATAAAATACATTAGATTAAAAAAAGCTACTTGTATATATTAATAAATGTATTTCTATGCACAAAACTCTTGATTTAAGCCCTTGCATGCTTTATTCCCCATTTAGAAGTCCTTTAATTCTATTCTGTGGCAATAATATTCAAACTCCTATAATTTCTACGAGTCCTACAATCTCGCTTCCATCTTCCAAAGTCCTTACTCATGATACCTTAGTCTTCTGATTTTGACAGCTGATAGCGACTTAGTCCTCTCAGATCCTATTCACTTCTTCATATCTGTTGCCTTATCAATACTTCTTAGCAAAATGCCTATTTCCTTTATAATTGTAAGGTCCCTGAGACCTGGGACTTATTTTTATCCCGCATGGTTTGTTACATAAAATACGTACTCAATCAGCACTTGTTGAATGATGGATGAACAAAAGAATGACTAAATATCTTGTTTGATAAGGGTTCATTTATATCTAATGTAAGCTTTTTCTTTGCAGGTCTTGGCCACCTGTAATGTTGAATATTCCTTTTTCAATGACTGGTTCACTGGGCACTTGAACTTCCAAATTGAGCACCAGTGAGTAAGAGAAATAGTTTATGATAAAGGGCCAGGGCTGTTACTAATAACTGCCCTCCATAGAGTCCAGAAAGGGGCAGTAGACTCGCAATCTTAAGGGAAAAAAAATGAACCAGGATTCTCTAAAGGATGCTATTTTTCAATTAACGACAATGATAGATAAGGGAAGAAAGAAGTGAAGGAAGTGCCACAGTTGCAAGTAAATGGAGTGAAATCTTGGAAAAGTATCAGTGACTCAGTTTCCAGATTCCTATGGGCTTAGGAAATGGTGATGTCTTTGCATTTTCTTTGTTGGCAAAACCTCAGAAAAATCAGGACACTTGAGTAACCAACTTGTGTTCAAACTTAACTATGCTATAATTCAAATATTTATTTATCTGTGTCTTTAGAGCCAAGTTTACAAAATAATTAATGAAGTGGAGTCCCTGCTGCAATTTATACATGGTATCTGGAAATACTTTGCCAATGGGTCAGTTACAGAGAGGAAATGGGTAGTTCACACCTTGATGCAAGTTAAAACACTGAGAGTCAATTTCCTCAGAGTGTCAGGGGAAAGGCTTTCCACATTCTCTTTGTCTAACCATGTGAGTCTATGATAGTCAAGGAAAGAACAAAACCTTTATTTGTTCAAGGAATTTTTTCTCATTCTCTCTCTCATATTAGGGCTTGAAAATTTCAGCAAAACAAAACAGAAAGATTCTTACTCACAGTTTCATTAAAGGAGAGGTTTCCATCTAAGACAATCATCTGGGAGACTAATGAAAACTTGGGATTAAAAATCATCTCTCCTCACTTCTTATTCCTTTCCTGGGACTTTTAGCTATTTCCCATTACTTTTCTAAATGGTAGAAAGTTCTAAATAATTTACTTCCATTGGATCAGGCCAAAAATAACAAGTTGATGGAGCTAAAACATATTCTCTTAGTTCTTCCTAAACATCTGCCACCCACAAGGCTTGTAGAGGTTTAAGGGATAAGATGAGTCTGGCAGCAAGTTTAATTTCCCAGAACAAATGTATTGTGCAAGGTCAAGGCTGGGTCTGTGTGGCTGATACCATTTTATTTTGTAAAAGGGGAAAGGAACTTCGGGTTTCTCCTTAGGTCTGAGAAGTTTTATATCTCCTTTCTCTGTTTCCTAGTCTATTTCCCACAATGCCACGCCATAATTGTCACAAGGTGGCACCTCTGGTGAAGTCACTGTGTGCCAAGCATGGACTACCATATGTGAATAAGCCCATGTTGAAGGCATTTGGAGATATTCTCAGGTAATAACAGTCCCTCAACCCACAGCTCTCATTTCCCTTCACTGTTGGTCCCCAGACTCTTCACTGCTTTATGAATCATTCAGCCAATAGCTATTTATTAAGGAGCATCCACGTGCCCAGCATGGACATGAGGCTCAGTACGGAACAACACTAACACAGAAATGATAACAGTCATTCCTACCATTTACCTGCTGCCTTCTGGGTACTTAGCAAAAATACCTTGACACCCTACTAAATTTCAAGCTTCTTATAAACCAGGGTTCTGCATTATTTGCCTTTGTATCACCCACAGAGCCTTGACATGCTTTAGAACTTAACCAGTGGGAGGGACTCTCAAATTATCTGGTCCAGCGTTGCAAACTAAGATGCTTGCAGGGTCTGGTGGGACAGGCAGGCGTGACTCTTCCTACAGGAACTGAGAATCCATACTCATCCTGAAGCATTCACAGTTCCCTGGAGGATCCTGTGCTTGTCAAATTAACTGCCAAAACCTTGGTTGTAATTTTTTTTTTAAGATTAGGAAAAAGAAAAACAGTATCATATTAATGTTAATAAATAATGCAGCAAGGCTAGACCTAGTCTTATCAGATCCCTGAAGAGTGATCCATCTTCACTTTCTACCATTGTCCTCCTCCTTTCCTGCCCTCCAGATATCTGACCTCCCTACAGTTGACACATAACTCCCTGCCCCTTGCCATGACCCATCCTTGGTCACCTTTTCTTCTACCAGAATAATCTTCCAACTTGCCACCCGCCTCCTGTCACCTTCTCAAGTTCCATTCACTCTCCAAAGCTCACCTGAAAGGTGTTTTCTTCATCTCAGTCCTCCCTTGCCCCCAAGACTACACCTGTAGAGAAGAAGAGAAATGCTTGGTTCTCTTCATGTCTGACCTTTATCACAATCATGATTCAATAGCATATTGGGTAATACGTGTCTCCCAGTGCAGACCAGGAATTCCAGGTGGACACGACTCTCATCACTCCTATTCACTCCTGTATCACCAGAGCCTAGAAAAATATTTCCCTTTATAAAGTAGGTGAGGTAGGTGGGTACAGGATGAGTTGGTTTATAGTTATATGATTTATCTTATAGAGATTCAGCAGAGCTTTTTCTTTTAATACTGGAGAAAAGGGAAATGATGCTTTGGGGTACAGAAAAGCATGCAACAAAAGAAAATCTCAATCTCCTCCAGATAGAAAATGTGAACTCACCTTCTAAAACATAAGCCAGAGTGTATTTGACTCCCTCCACCGGGCAAGATAGAAAGAGGCCTTTCAGATATAGCTGAAAATGACAGCATTGTAAAGTATTAAGTAAAAGAGCAAATGTTCCATGAAGTAGCTCCTTTGACCCGAATCTCACCTACTCATGATTTTGTCTGCTCCTCTTGCAGGGCCCTGAAGAAGTACGGAGCCCTCTGGAAGGAGGCTTACTGCACACATCCAGAAATATAATCCAGATGTGCTGGTGCTAAAGAGAAAAACCACAGGCCCCAAAAGTGTCACTTGTGCTAAAGCCCATGATACCAAACCACTATAATACCTGACAGAATTGCACTTACAGCCTTCCCCAGAAATACAATCTTAATCAACTAGTCTGGAATTTTGGGGTAGGCAGTGTGGTGTTAATCTGTTGCATTTTACCCCTTCTCCATTCCTGCCCCTGGCCCAAGGAAAGATTTATCTGCATGATAAAACCCTTGTAATCCCTCCCCCCTCATAAAAAAAAAAAGGTGTCTGCCCCAAATATACTTTGCTGATGCCTCCTTGCCTTTCCTTTCTTCCTATAAAAACCTTCCATTTGCACAACCCCTCAGAACTCCCTTCTGCTTAATAACTGGGATACTGCTTGATTCATAAGTCATTGAATAAAGCCAGTGAAGTCTTAAAATTTACTCAATTGAAGTTTTTTTTTTTAACAGCTTGTTCAATAAACTTCCCAGAGGAAGACATGAAGGCCTATTACTTTCACAATTTCCCAGATCACTGAGCATGGCGTTTGAATTCAGATGATCAATTCTGTGGATCATGTCTTCCCTCTGCTCACTGGCCACATGGATAAAGATGGCTTAACTGGGCAGACTTCCATTTAAACTAAATGACTCATGAGAGTTATGTTACAGTCCTACCTGAAATTCTTCAATGGATTCCCATTGCTCTTGGAATAAAGTTGCAATCTGCAACCTGGTGATTGACAACAGACTACCAGCATTGGCCCTCCTCCAGGAACCCTGCCCCACCTTGTATAGTCCCTCCCTCAGCTTCAGCCCCAGGCAGTCAAAGTAGGCACAAGGGAAGAATTTTTGACCTCAAATAACACCCCAAAACTAAGTCTCCATACCACCTCCAGGGAACCAAAGGATCAGGACATGACTGGAATTTGAATGCCAGAATCCTTTTAGAAGTGAAGGGTTCTCCATCCTAGAAGATCCCATGTTGAAGCTTCAACTATATCCCATCATAAATGGACAAGTTACAAAATCCACTAATTTAATCCACCTGCTTCACCAATATTTCTGCCAACTAATACATCCTCCACCAACTCATAATGTTTGACTGAATCTCAAATCAAAGACACAGATTTGAGCCCTCCCCATGTCTCCTCGCCAGCTGGCCTCAAAATAGAACTCTTCTCAAAAGCTGATGCCATAGTATTGGTTTCTACGTGCTTCAAGTAGCGAGCCCTTTGCTTGGCAAAGATTTTAGGGAAGCCTCCCCATTAATTCAAGGCCTCCTTTTGATATATTCTGTAGTAATTACTAAAGGTATAAGTTTGCATCCATTTCTGTGATTCCTTAGTTTTCCACTGTAACCTGCAATATCCATAAGAGTAGAGACTGCCTAACATGACAGAGACACTCAATGACAACGTGCAGAAGGGAGGGAGGGAGGGAGGGAGCTGGAGAGGAGAAAGGAAGGGGGGAAAGAAGGAGTTTGTCAACTACAAATTGGCACTTGACAGCTACCTCTACAAGGAATAAATCAAGTGCTGCTGCAGCTGCTGACATTCAATACCCTCTGAAAGGAATACACAGTGGAGAACAGGAATGAGGCACTCTGTACTCTTGGAAAAACTGGCAGGGCACGTCTTCAGATCGTTAGATATTTGCAGAAGAAGATTTTATGAGCCCAGTTATTACATCTCTTCATATCCAGAAAAGCACTAAACTCATTAATGGCGAATTTGCTCATGACTAGCAGCAAACCTCTGCCAAAATATGTGCGTGACTGCAGGTGCCGCCTTCACTAAAATCATGTACGACACTTACCTTATCCCCTAACAAGACACTGAACTTTTTTCAGAGATAAAAGAACAAAACTGTAAGCCAGGCAGAAGTTCCTCTTTGGAGCAGTTTCTCATAGCTATCAGAAATCCTGTCTCCCAGGCTGTAGTCCTCATTTTGCCCCAACAGAACTTAACTCACAGCTCTCATACTGGGCTTTTCTTTCAGTCTATAGAAAGAAGGGAGGGAGGAGGCAGGAAGAAAAAGCTGTGTGTAAATGTTGCTGTTGTTCAGTCTCTAAGCTGTGTCCAACTCTCTTTGTGACCCAAGAATTGCAGCACACCAGGATTCCCTGTCTTTTGCTGTCTCCCAGGGTTTGCTCAAACTCATGTCCATTGAGTTAGGGATGCCGTCTAACCATCTCACTCTCTGTTCCTCCCTTCTCCTGCCCTCAGTCTTTCACAGCATCGGGGTCTTTTTTAGTGAGTCAGCTCTTCAAAACTAGGTAGCCAAATATTGAAGTTTCAGCCTCAGTCCTTCTAATGTATATTCAGGGTTGATTTCCTTTAGGATTGACTGGTTTAATCTCCGTGATCTTCAAGGGACTCTTGAGAGTCTTCTCCATCACCACAATTGAAAAGCATCAATTCTTCGGTGCTCGGTCTTCTTAATGGCCCAGATCTCACATCTGTACATGATGGCTGGAAAAACCATAGCTTTGACTATATGGATGTTTGTTGGCAAAATGCTGTAAGTATCAGTTCAGTTCAGTCGCTCAGTTGTGTCCGACTCTTTGCGACCCCATGAATCACAGCATGCCAGGCATCCCTGTCCATCACCATCTCCCAGAGTTCACTCAGACTCACGTCCATTGAGTCCGTGATGCCATCCAGCCATCTCATCCTCTGTCGTCCTCTTCTCCTCCTGCCCCCAATCCCTCCCAGCATCAGAGTCTTTTCCAATGAGTCAACTCTCCGCATGAGGTGGCCAAAGTACTGGAGTTTCAGTTTTAGCATCATTCCTTCCAAAGAAACCCCAGGGCTGATCTCCTTCAGAATGGACTGATTGGATCTCCTTGCAGTCCAAGGGACTCTCAAGAATCTTCTCCAACACCACAGTTCAAAAGCATCAATTTTTCAGCACTGAGCTTTCTTCACAGTCCAACTCTCACATCCATACATGATCACAGGAAAAACAATAGCCTTGCTTAGTTGGACCTTTTTTGGCAAAGTAATGTCTCTGCTTTTGAATATGCTATCTAGGTTGGTCATAACTTTTCTTCCAAGGAGTGTCTTTTAATTTCATGGCTGCAGTCACCATCTGCAGTGATTCTGGAGCCCCCAAACATAAAGTCTGACACTGTTTCCACCATTTACCCATTTATTTGCCATGAAGTGATGGGACCGGATGCCATGATCTTCGTTTTCTGAATGTTGAGCTTTAAGCCAACTTTTTCCCTCTCCTCTTTCACTTTCATCAAGAGGCTTTTTAGTTCCTCTTCACTTTTTGCCATGAGGGTGGTATCATCTGCATTCCTTCTAATTAGAGAGTAAGATAAATTTTATCAAGTTTATGAAGAGCATTTCTATATTCTAACTCTGAATTATTAAAATTCTTAGCAGTAGTTATGAGCATCTTCTAAGCAGCAAGTACTGAGTTGTACCCTTCATAAGTATTATTCCATTTAGTCCTCACAACAATTCCAAAGGGCAAGTTTTAAAATTCATCTCATTTTGTAGATAAAAACATGAGACTTAAGGGAAGCCGAGCGACTTGCCTGATGGCCCAGGTGAGCTGAGTGTAGTCTCAGTGACAGGGATGTCTGACTCCGTAGTCAACACTCATTAACCTTCAACAAACCAAAAGTGAAGGGGAATTAAATGGCATTACAAGTCATGAGCAGTGGGCACATTTGAACTCTAATAGCTTCTCAGAAGCTGATGGAATAAGTATTAAAGGAGTTATCATTCCACCTCACTAGGATCAGCCACCTGGGGAGGGGAGGATACACAGAACATATGACAGGCACAGCAGCAGCATAGTAAGGATGCCTGTTGGCTAGTCTCTACTCCCTAATCCTAAAAGAGTACTATTTACCTCAGAGAAACTCACTGGGAGAGAATCAAGCAGAGATTTCTCCTTTCAGAAGGGACAGACACTGCAAAAAACATGGAAGAACAGAATGGAGAACTGGATTTGAGTCTTTGCAATTATGTAGCATGAATTCAGCCTGGGAAGAGTTCACCTTCCTTGGGCTTTTCTCTGATATTCTAATTCCTTAAAATAGCCTCCCTCCTTTTCATAAAATCAGGTAGTGAACTATTCCCTATATTTTCAGTAGGGCATTAGACAAGGGTAACTGCTTGGATTAGAAGTCAGGAGCCTCAGTCCTAATTTCAGCTCCTCAATACCGTACTGTGAAATTGCCTATGTCTCTCACACATTGCCTCAATCTGTAAAATAGGTGGGTACATACTATTACCTGGCTTATCTGCAACATAGCGTTGTTGGGAAAACCAAATAAAGTAAGGCAAATAGAATACTTTCATAAGCCATGAACACTCATTCACATGCTGGTTATTTTTATTAATGTAATGATGGTTCCTCCCATCCTGAACCCATCAAAAGCAAGAGTGGCCCCAAGGTCAACAAGATTTACAGGACAGAAAGACAGGGAACCATCTCAATGATCCCAAGGGCACATTTCCTTACATGAGAGTTATGAGTTACAAGTGAGACAATGATTTCTCCTGTTACAACAGGAAACAATTGGGAGTCACCTTCCACTTCTGACTTCACTCAGTCCCCTGGAACCAGCAGCCAGATCTTAAGCCAGAGGAATAGTGAGTCATGGGCTCTAGTTTCCCCAACTTCTAGTTAACCATGTGAGTGTACAACTCTCTACTGGAAATCATACCAAATATATCACTTGCTGCTTAAACAAGATACTACAAAGTATTTTCTTAGCTATTTCCCTGATAATCATCCACCTGAAGGACATAGAAAGTATAGATTAAAAGTAAACTCTACCCAGAGGAGGAATATACACGGGTACTTTTTCTTTCCCACATTCATTTATGAAAATTTGCATAAAGACAGTCATGTTGAAAGAATTTACCAGTGAACATCTATCTGGTCAGCTATCATCCAAATTTTGATGTTACATTTTAGTAAGTTTGTTTTATTTTATATCTATCCATCTGTCTCTCTATCCATTAATCTATCTCTAAATTTTCAGGGGCTTATTTATAAAACTAAACCTCAGATTATGCAAATAACAAAGTTCATTTCTCATCTTCAATAAACAATTGTATAGCAGCTTCATCTTTAAGGGGGTTTTATCGGAATGTTGCTATGTGAAGGGAATATAACATGGTTAATGTTGTGGAAAATAAATTAACTCAGTATAAACCTTCTTGTGCAAACATTTATCCTTCATTATTATCGAGCTTTCAATATTTATTGAGCACTTACCATGTGTCAGACTTGGACCAGATGATGTGACCAAGAAATCCAGGAGCCCAGGTTCTTGAAGCTCACAACCTAGTAGAAAAAAAAAAATTAAATAAATAAATGGAAGAAAAACCAAGATCATCACATCTGAAGAAAACAAAAGGGTGTTTTGAGAGTGATAAGCAGGGACCAATCAAAATAAGGAGGGTCATGGAAAAAGGAGAAAATAATACTTGGTCAGGCAACGTGCTGTTAGAGTCTCTGCAAAACCTATGAGTCACTCCTATCGTGTGACTTGGAGGCTTTCACCACTACAGGTGGGATAGGAGAGCCCTCCTCTGTCTAAACACCCCCTCAGTGCCATCCACACATGCCCAATCTTGAAGCAAAGGATGGAGGGGAACTAAGGCAAAGGGGCAGAAAACGTCACAGTGCGCCTAGAATCCCTAAGGACCACTCAGAGAATGAGGCTTCCCTGGTGGCTCAGATGATGAAGAATCTGCCTGCCAATGCAGGAGATCCAGGTTCTATCCGTGGATTAGGAAGATCCCCTGGAGAAGGAAATGGCAACCAGCTCCAGTATTCTTGCCTGGAGAATTCCATGGACAGAGGAGCCTGTTGGGCTATATACAATCACAGAGTCAGACACAACTAAGCAAGTCATACTGATATACTCAGAGAATGCAAGAGGGCAAAGCTGCTTAAGTGTAACTATGTCAGGCACAGGGGCCATTTTTGGAAGGAGAAGAAAAAGGAACAAGGTCATAATAACTGACTGTGTTCTTAAATTTATGAAATACTCCTGCATAATAGAGGAAAGTGAAAGTGGCTCAGCCGTGTCAGACTCTTTGTGACCCTATAGACTAGTCCATGGAACTCTCTAGGCCAGAACACTGGAGTGGGTAGCCTTTCCCTTCTCCAGGGGATCCTCCAAACCCAGGGATTGAACTCAGGTCTCCCACATTGCAGGCAGATTCTTCACCAGCTGAGCCACAAGGGAGGCCTGAGAATACTGGAGTGGGTAGCCTGTTCCTTGTCCAGCGGGTCTTCCTGACCCAGAAATTGAACTGGGGTCTCCTGCACTGCAGGTGGATTCTTTACCAACCGAGCTGCATAATAGAGGAGATCCCCTGCTCAAGGCTGGACAAATTAAGGCTGAGTCATTTGTGCGTCTATAGACAGAACCTCAATTAAAGAAAACTGTTTCTGTTTATGACCCGACTGTAAATCACAGTCCCTCTAAGTAACTTCAGACCAGTATTGGAACTTGACAAGATAACAGTTCACACTTCCCTACACGACACAAAAAGGCTCATAAATTACAGCCTTCCTGCCCAGTCACCTCTTCTGTGAGTCATCACCACCATGCTTTCAATGATGCAGACCCCCAGAACTCTGTCTTATTACCTGGAAAGCCTCCACTATGAGCACCTCTCCTTGGATTTGAGCATGCTGTTCCTTGAGCTTGCAATAGTTTTGCAAGCTACTCCACCTTGCATGCTTCTAGTCACACCACATAATTCAAGTCAAAAATTAGCCTAAGACATTTGGCATTCCCCCACTTGCAAAAACAGTATGAATCACTCACTGTTCTTTGCAGTGGTGATCCCCAACGAGGTACACTTCCGTACAAGATACTGACAAGGATTCATTTCCAATATATACAAAGAACTCATGAAACTCACTGTCTAAAAACAAACAACCAATCAAAAAATTGGCCAAAAGTCTAAGACACACAGATGGCCAAGAGACACAGGAAAAGATGCTCAGCATCACTAATTGTTCGGTTCAGTTCAGTTCAATTCAGTTCCGTTCAGTCATTCAGCCATGTCCGACTCTTTGTGAACCCATAGGCTGCAGCACACCAGGCTTCCCTGTCTATCACCAACTCCCGGAGTTTACTTAAACTCATGTCCATTGAGTTGGTGATGCCATCCAACCATCTCTTCTCTGTCGTCCCCTTCTCCTCCTGCCTTCAATCTTTCCCAGCATCAGGGTCTTTTCAAATGAGCTGGTCCTTCGTATCAGGTGGCCAAAGTATTGGAGTTTCAGCTTCAACGTCAGCGCTTCCAATGAACACAGCCAGGACTGATCTCCTTTAGGATGGACTGGGTGGATCTTCTTGCAGTCTAAGGGACTCTCAAGAGTCTTCTTCGGTTCAAATGCATTAAATCTTTTGCACTCAACTTTCTCTATAGTCCAACTCTCACATCCATACAGGAGAAAGGCAAATCAAAGCTACAATGAGGTGCCAATCTACCCTGATCAGAATGGCCATCATCAAAAAACCTACAAACAATAGATGCTGGAGAGGGTGTGGAGAAACAGGAGTTCTCTTGCATTGTTGATGGGAATGTAAGTTGATACAGCCACTTGGAGAACAGTATGGAGATTCCTTAAAAAAACCTCTAAAAATAGAATCACCACTACTGAACATATAACTGAGAAAACCATGATTCAAAAAGACACATGTGCAAAGCACCCTCAACACCAAGAACTCAGGATTCCCTCCACATCTGTCCTCCACTCTCAATACTTAATAAAAAGAATGGTTACTATGGCACGTTCTTGCTGAATTCCAGGCACAGGGTTGAGAATTTTATGGATATTATCTCACTCAAACCTCAAACAATTGAAAGAGATAAAAACCTGCCTAGAGCAGTGGGAAACTTGCTTAAACCTCAGATAACTAAAATAAAAAATGTATAAGATATACATTTCTCTAAGAAGTAAAATTGTTTTTAAAAATAGCAAATAGCAACTATATTTAAGCATTCTATGTATAATTTGCAAAATAAGTTAAAACACATAAAGTGTTTAGAACCTTGTTTAAAATAGATGATATATAATTTTAGAATTAATGTTAATACTGTTTGATTTCTTTATTTTGAACACTGAGGTGCTTTTCCTATCCTTTAGGGAAGATGGCATTAAATCACAGGAATTGCAGCTTTTCTGGTAATGTGAAATTCCTATCTAATTCCATAAATTTTATCAAGTAGTGCTCTGACAAGAATATTAGAGATGTATGAATGGTAAGACAAATAGGCATTGCTGATTTTAAAAATCAAAAGCAAACAAACGTGTAGTCCCTGCCTTCAAGAAAGATAACGTAATCAATCACAGAAATGTAACTGTAAGCAAATATTGTAACACCAGGCCTCCCAAGTGGCTCAGTGGTAAAGAATCTGCCTGCCAATGCAGAAGACACGGGTTCAATTCCTTGATCAGAAGATCCCCTGGAGGGGAAATGGCAACTCACCCCAGAATTCTTGCCTGGACAATCCCATAGACAGAGGAGCCTGGCAGGCTCCCTGTGAGGTCACTAAAGAATCAGACACGGCTGAGTGACTGAACAACAACATTATAATACTCTCTCTTTTGCAGGCAAATTTAAAAGAAAAAAAATTGTTAAAAGGATTTATCTTCTGTACTTTCCAATAAATTTTGTCCTGAAATTAAACTTAACCTTAAAAAAAATTAGTCTATTTAAAAAGATGAAAGAAGGTGATTGGGGTTTTTTTGTTTGTTTGTTATGTTTTTTAATGTATTTATTTTAATTGGAGGCTAGTTATTTTACACTATTGTAGTGGTTTTTGCCATACATTGACATGAATCAGCCATGTGTGTACATGTGTTCCCCATCCTGAACCCCCCTCCCATCTCCCTCCTCATCCCATCCCTCTGGGTCATCAGTTGAACCTGAAGCAGGTTAAACGTAAAGGAGTAGGTTGAATGGAGTTTTTATTTTCCTTCTATATACTTAAGGGATTTTGACTCTTTTTAGTAACAGACATGAATTAATATAGCCTTCTAATTGAAATTTAAAAGAATTATTTCCATCTATAAACATATTAAATATAATTGATGACATTGTTTATGAATGATTTAAAATTTTTTCTATATAATTATTTGTGTGCATATGTGTAAAGTCATTAAAAACCCAGTCCGACTTCAGCATAACAAGAAAAGATGCTTTTGTTGGATAAATCTTGCCACCTTGTGGTGTCTAAAAATAATACTGTGCTTAAGGTATTCACACATGTGCTCAACAAGAAGCACTGTCCTTTAGCCAGGCTCTCCTGCCTTAGTCACTTATAGAATCCATAGCCTTCCAAGTATCCATAATCTAGAATCCTCACTTTGTAGTATTTATAATGCTGAATAATTTGCATATATTTGCAGTTGTTTATTTTCTTGTCTCTTTTCTAAACCACAAACCCCAGGAACACTGGGTGATTTTTGCCCTGAGTCAGACATGACTGAGCCGGCGTGAAGTAAAGCACAGTGTTTCCCACACACACAGTGCAATGAGCACTATATCCACGCTAACAACACATCCGCCCTCTCACATCATCGTGTGTGTGCGGGTGTGTGTGTGTGTGTGCGCACGTGTGCGTGTGTGTGTGTGTGCGCACGTGTGCGTGTGTGTGTGTGCGTGCGTGTGCGTGTGTGTGCGCGCGTGTGCGTGTGTGTGTGCGTGTGTGTGTGTGTGTGCGTGTGTGTGCGTGTGTGTACGCGTGTGTGCGTGTGTGCGTGTGTGGAGGTCGCCTGAGGTCTACTCGCTTAGCAAGCTCCCAATATAATATAACCGTTAACCGTGACCACCATGCAGCACTTTGGGTTTCTCAAACTCATTCATCCTTCGTAACTGAAACTTCACACACTTTGACCAATATCTCCCTGTTTCCCACAGCTAACTGTCCCTGCTCTACTCACTATTTCTATGGATTTGGCTTTTTGAGATTTCACATGTAAGTGGGATCCTGCTGTGTTTGTCTTTTTGTGCCTGGCTCATTCGCTTCGGATAATGTCCTCCAGGGGCTTACCAGGTGGCAACTGCGATAAAGAATCCGCTTGCAAAACAGGAGACACAAGACATGCGGGCTCAGGCTCTGGGACGGGAGGAGCCTGAAGGAGGAGCCCACTCCAGGATTCTCACCTGGGAAATCCCCTGGACAGGGGAGCCTGGGGGGCTACGGCTGATGGGGTCGCAATGCGTCGGACACAACTGTGCTCGTGGATCGAGCACGCTATCCTCCAGATCCGCCCATGTTGTTGCAAAACCCAGGCTCCCTTCATTCTAAAATTATAGGGACAGATAAAGATGTGGCGCAGTTTCTTTATCCGTTCATTTGTCAATGGACATTTAGAATATCCAACGTACTGATTTCATTTTCTTTGGTTACATATTCAGAAATGAAATTACTGAATCATATGGTAGTTCTGTTTTTAGAGAAACCTCCAAACTCTATTCCATAAAGCCTATGGCAATGTTCCTTCCCCAACATGCATGAGGGTCCTTTTTCTCTACATCTTTCACTGCACTTGTTATCTTTTGTCTTTTTGACAACAGTCATTCCAACAAGTCTGAGTCCATACCTCATTATGGTTTTCATTTGGGCTTTCCTGATGACCAGGGATGTGGAGTATATTTTTATATACCTAATGGTCATTCATATGGCTTCCTTGGGGGAAAAGATGCCTATTCAAGTCCTTTTCCCATTTTTTAAATCAACGTCTTTGATATTTTCTTCTACTAGGATGTTTGAGATCCTCACATGTTTTGGACATTAACTCCTTATCACAACTATGATTTGCAAGTATTTTTCCAAGTACAAGTTGTCTTTCCATTATGATGATAGTTTTCTTTGCTGTGCAGAAGCATTTTGATATAGTCCACTTGTATATGTTTGCTTTTTATTTCTGGGCTTTTGGTGCCACATTCAAAAAATCATCGCTAATGTCAAGGATATTTCCCTCTATGTTTTCTTCTAGTTTTTACAGTATAAAGTGTTACATTTAAGTCTCTAATCTATTTGGGGTTGACTATTGCATGTGCTGTAACAGCAGGGGCCCACCCATATTTCTCTTTTGCATGATTACTCATGGCTTTTTATTGCAGTCCTCTCACTTTTATCTTAAAACAGCATTGTTATGCCTTTTAATACCTATTCAAAATTACTTCATCAATTCAGGACTTCCCTGGTCATACATTTTCTCTGAGTGTGTTTATGTGTGTGTATACAGTATATGCCAAAGCCTTTGACTGTGTGGATCACAATAAACTGTGGGAAATTGTGAAAGAGATGGGAATACCAGACCACCTGACCTGCCTCTTGAGAAACCTATATGCAGGTCAGAAAGCAACAGCTAGAACTGGATATGGAACAACAGACTCGTTCCAAATAGGAAAAGGTGTATGTCAAGGCTGTATATTGTCACCCTGCTTAATTTACTTATATACAGAGTACATCATGAGAAATGCTGAGCTGGAAGAAGCAGAATCTGGAGTCATGATTGCCGGGAGAAATATCAATAACCTCAGATATGCAGATGACACCACCCTTATGGCAGAAAGTAGGGGGAACTAAAAAGCCTCTTGATGAAAGTGAAAGAGAGTGAAAAAGTTGGCTTAAAGGTCAACATTCAGAAAACTAAGATTATGGCATCCGGTCCCATCACTTCATGGGAAAGAGATGGGGAAACAGTGGAAACAGTGGCAGACTTTATTTTTTAGGACTCCAAAATCATTGCAGATGGTGATTGCAGCCATGAAATTAAAAGATGCTTACTCCTTGGAAGGAAAGTTATGACCAACCTAGATCCAAAAGCAGAGATATTACTTTGCCAACAAAGGTCCGTCTAGTCAAGGCTATGGTTTTTCCTGTGGTCATGTATGGATGTGAGAGTTGGACTGTGAAGAAAGCTGAGCACCGAAGAATTGATACTTTTGAACTGTGTTGTTGGAGAAGACTCTTGAGAGTCCCTTGGACTGCAAGGAGATCCAACCAGTCCATTCTAGTATTGCAAAACCAATACAGTATTGTAAAGAAAACTAAAGTAAAAATAAAAATTAAAAAAAAATAAATAGAAGAAAGTGAAAATGTTAAAATAAATAAATAAATAAATAAATAAATAAATAAATAAAAGGAGATCAGCCCTGGGTGTTCTTTGGAAGGACTGATGCTAACGCTGAAACTCCAGTACTTTGGCCACTTCATGTGAAGGCTTGACTCATTGGAAAAGACTGATGCTGGGACGGATTGGGGGCAGGAGGAGAAGGGGACGACAGAGGATGAGATGGCTGGATGGCATCACCGACTCCATAGAAGTGAGTTTGAGTGAACTCTGGGAGTTGGTGATTGACAGGGAGGCGTGGCATGCTGGGATTCATGGGGTTGCAAAGAGTCGGACACAACTGAGTGACTGAACTGAACTGAACTGATACAGTACAGTGACTGAACTGAACTGATACACATACAAAGTTTACATGTATTGAAACTATATAAAGTATATTTGCATATATTTGCTATATCCATTCAGCAGATTATACCAGTCAACTATCTCTCAGAGAAAAGATTCATTTTTAAAAAAAAAAGCTGGCCAGAAAAGAAAGCAAAGTTGATTTAGCTGAGAGCAATGGTCTTTATTTCCCTGAGTTTCAAGACTATTTCCTTCCCCTTACGGCTTCTGTCAAAAAGTACCAGGAAGCACTGACTTTCTTTTTTAAAAATTCTTTGCTTCTCTATCGCATATTTCTAAAATTTCACCAGAATATGATTATCTTTTTTAATAGAATGTCCTTTGGGAATAGTCATGAGTTATTCATAAAATGTTTAATATTCTCTTTCAGTGTGATTCGTTATTTGAGCCTTATTTTCCTCCCTCCTTGCTTCTTTCCTTTGTTTTTTATAATATCATGGGACCCTGCAAGGTGTAACCTCCCTAACCATCAGGAGGACCAGGTTCTTAATGCTGCGCTTCCACCTCCATGACCTGAGCCAATCAATTCTTTATTTATTAGTTCCCTCATCTCACAAACAGAAGGATCAGCCCTGATTATCGCTAAGGCAGTTTTCACTTCTAACATTTCTGGGATTCAGAAAAACTTTGAATGAGTTTCAAACCTGAGCAATCAGTAGTTTAATCTTCGGAGAAGCTATTACAGCAAAAAACTAACTTAAGTTTTTCATCCCAGTGTGAGACAGACTCCAAGACCCAATATATTAACTAATCTTCTCTCTAACAAGATGCTTTGGACATTATTAAGACTGATTGAGTGTCCAGAGATGGGCAATTACTAACATTGGAATAAATGATTTGCCTCACTCCTAAACAAGTTTCAGAGGAACTAATTAATGAAGGCAGTTTTAAATAAGGAAACTTCTTGGGTGATCATTGCTGTTCAACTCTGAAATGTAGCTCTTGATGCCTGATACAGTGAGGCAGCAAAGAACTGACCCCGGGGGAATCACAATGTCTTTGTAAATTAACGTAAGGTGCAGACTAGTTCTTTCTAGCACTGTAAGTTTATTGATTGTTATCCTAGCTTCTTGAAGTTAGATTGTTTGTCTTTTACAAAACAAACAAAAGAACAATTTATTCCCATTTAGCAAAAACTGGCAAAGGTGGAAGATTCAATTCCTTTATAAAAATCAGAAGATATAGAAAAGGCTGTAATTCAAATTCTTTGCTAGCTGAGGAACATGGGTCCTAGTCTTCAAAAGCTACATATTTTGTTATTCCCATTACATGACACTATAGAAAAGGCAGAAATGTACAGACAGAAAAAGATCACTGATTGTCCGGGGTTTGGAGGAGGGTAGATACATAAAGGAGGTGAAGCGCAGAGACGTCACATTAGAAAAACTAAGAAAAAGTGCACGGGCTCTCTCTGTGTTATTCCTCATACTTATGTCTCATATTCCTCAGAGTCATTTCTCATTATTTCATCTACAGTTACCTCAAAATAAAAACTTAATTAAAAACAAAACAGTGTGTGTGCCGCAGGAGGACACTTTAGGTTGGAACACCAGCTCTTGATCTCCAGCAAGTTACTTAAAACCCCCGAGTTTCTGTTTCTTCAAGCGTAGCTGCAAGCTAGTGGTGCCCACAGTCAGGAGTCACATGGGGTAGTGTACATAATGTGCCTAGAGGATAGCAAGCACTCAATAAATATTACATCTCCTTCCTGCTTAACCATCACTGCTCTTCTCTCCCAGGCTGTTGCACTAGCTCCTACCTGGTCGCATCCCCTCTAGACGCTCTGACCCTCCTACACAAAGCCACCTTTCCAACAGGGTAGCCCTACCGTGATAAAAATTAGCCTCTTTCTAGAGAATAATGTTCCAACTCACTAAACCAATTAGATATGACTCCGTCTATTTTTCTACTCACATCCCACACCACGCGACTTCACCGTTCCCATAATCTCAGCTAAACGTGACCCCTATTTGTCATATCACCAGGCCCCTCCTCGGGTCATTCCCATCACCTGCTATCCCTCTCATCACAGCTGGACATCCAAATCCTGCCTTCAGGCCCGTCTCAAAGGTCACCTCATCCACAACGACTATTTACTGCCTAGTCTAACACACAGTGAGAATTCCTTCCTTCTTCCCTTCCTTCCTTTGAGTCTTCATCAAACCCTGTGTCTCCTTCTTATGACTATTGACAATTCTTCCATAACTTTTAGTCATTATATTTTAGCCATGCTTTAATCGATTGGGACTTTCCTAAGGATAGAAACTATATTTTTTTCTGGTTATTTTTATTAATAGCAACAATAAAGGCCAACAAATGATAGTATCTTAAGTTTAGTAAATAAGCCCTATTTTGTTGCTCAGAAATGGTCGTAATTCTATTTAATAAATGTGAAAATGAAGCCCTTCTGGGAGCAAGGTATCTGGAGGTTAAAGAAAAATTAATGACAAAGTTCAGTCTGATACTCTCCCCTTTGACTTCCTAGCCAGTAAGCTTCCCAGACCAATATCTTCTTACCCTTACTGGGACAAGATCACCAGTTCTGTGTTGTCAACATTGTCAACAGTCCGTATGCCCTCAGGATTCCCACATGAACACTTACACATTAGTATTAGTTTCATCTCACTTTTACAAAACAAAACTATGCAAAGATTATAGTCATTTAACTTTCCCAGCCCCATCTTCTGTTCCCGTTGTTCTTTTCCCACCAAAGTGTCCACAAGCCCAGAATCTCCTAAAAGCCCTTAGAAGTACCTCATCAAGGGCAAAATCCATGCCATAGGGGCCTCAAGTTTAAACAGGTAAATCAAAGTATAAGAAGAGAGTGGTGAATGTGTCTTTTATACAGAAAAATACTAAGTTAGAAATTGGAAGTCTATAAATCGGCAAGGGAATGCTTAAAGCATTGTTATTGACTGATACTGAATAATAAATATGTTAAAGAGGCTAATTTTCAAATCCCAATCTCAATTAAATATAAATAAAAGGAGAGTTACTACCCTCGAAAAGGACAATAAATAATTAAGTGGACATTCTTAAGGGTATTCTAGGATCCTTTTAAAGTAGACATTATAAAAACATACTCATTATAAAAAGCTTAAACAACATAGAAACATAGGAAATATTTTTCAATGATCTCATCACACAAATATAATTGCTACTAAGTTAGGTGAACCACTTCTGATCTTCCTTGTTTTCAGCCTTTCTCCCCTGTTTCATGTTTTGAAAACATCCGTATAACATTTTATTTTTACTACATATTTAGCCAGAGAATGATATCTTTGCAATTTATAAACACTTAAGACTGGCAATAGCTGAAATATATTTTTATATATAAGACAATGCTACAGTTCATTGGGTTTAAATATTCAACAGAGAAAGATAATTATTTTAGTAGTTGATCATTCCATCTGTAGCCAGGTGCATCTGAGCCCAAAGCTTGTACTTTTAAGGATGAAATTCATAAAAGCCATTTTAAAATAATTTTGAGGTTCTCATTTATAGTTTTTGGTTTTTTTAGAGAAAAGGTAGAGACCTGGTTACTTCTTTAAGGAAGAACATACACCCTTATTCTGTACAAATCCTGTCAATCAACTTTTTAAAAAAATCATAGTAAAAGAACATGAACATATATAAAATTATCATTTTAACGATTCAGTGTATAATTGACATTATACATAATTGACAGTGTAAATGTTCTTGCCTGGAGAATCCCAGGGATGGGGGAACCTGGTGGGCTGCCGTCTATGGGTTCGCACAGAGTCGGACATGACTGAAGCGACTTAGCAGCAGCAGCAGCAGCAGCAAGTAACATTAAGTAAATAACACCGTCATACAACCATTGCTGCCATCCAACTCCAGAATTAGTTTTTCATCATTCGAAACTAAAACCTGTACCTATCAAACCATAACTCCATACTGTCCCCTCCCCTACCTGCTGCTGACCACTATTCAATTGTCCATCTCTGTGAATTTGACTACTCAGCTTCCCTGCTGCTGCTAAGTCGCTTCAGTCGTGTCCAACTCTGTGCAACCCCATAGACGGCAGCCCACCAGGCTCCCCTGTCCCTGGAATTCTCCAGGCAAGAACACGGAAGTGGGTTGCCATTTCCTTCTCCAATGCATGAAAGTGAAAAGTGAAAGGGAAGTCGCTCAGTCTTAGCTTCCTAGGTGGCGCTAATGGTAAAGAACTCTCCTGCCAATGCAGGAGATGTAAGAGACGCAGGTTTGATTCCTGAGTTGGGAAGATCCCCTGGAGAAGGAAATGGCAACCCACTCCAGTATTCTTGCCTGGAGGGTCCCATGTACAGAGGAGCCTGGCAGGCGACAGTCCATAGCGTCACACAGAGTCAGACAGAACTGAAGCGACTTAGCACAAGTACCTCACATAAGTCAAATTATACAATATTTGTCCATTTGTGTCTGGCTTATTTCACTAAACTGAATATTTTAAATTTCATTCATGTGATAGCATGTATCAGAATCCCATTCCTTTATAAGGCTGAATAATATTCCACAATATGGATATCCGCCTGCAACACAGGAGACCCAAATTCTATTCCTGGGTTGGGAAGATCCGCTGGAGAAGGAATAGGCTACCCACTCCAGTATTCTTGGGCTTCCCTTGTTTCTCAGCTGGTAAAGAATCCACCTGCAATGTGGGAGACCTGGGTTCAATCCCTGGGTTGGGAAGATACCCTGGAGAAGGGAAAATCTACCCACTTCAGTATTCTGGCCTGGAGAATTCCATGGACTGTACAGTCCATTGGGTCGCAAAGAGTTGGACACAACTGAGCAAATTTCACTTTCATTTTTCACTATACGGATCTATCACTTTGATTACCCATTTATTTGTCAATGGATATTTGGGGGGGGGTTCCACATTTTTGACTATGAGGAATACTCCAGCTATTGTCAGTAACCTTCTTGGCCATGCAAGGACAAAGCAAAGATTTTCTGCAGAAATTAGGATGAATATGATAATATAAAATATTGGCTAGTTTATGAACATTCATTTCACAAATACTACTAAGCACCAACTCTGTAGCAGGCATTCAACTAGGGGGACAGTGCTGAATGAAAACAGCTTTTTGATTAAAGTATAAAGTACAAGCATGCCTAGAAATATCGGGACAAAGACGGGGAGCTGGCCACACACACCTGGAAACCTCCTCAGGTACAATAAGGAAGGCAGTTTGCAAAGAGTGCTCTGATGGCCTTCCCCCCACAGGACCCCAAGGAGACTAACTCCGACATCCTCTGCTTCATTCTCTGCTTTGCCATCGTATGCTAATCTGGTTAATCCAGGCACCTGAAGAACTGTCTCCATGGCCCCATTGTGGATAAGGGCCGTGGTACAGCAGGATAGGTCTGTGGAGAGGCAGTCAGGCAGGAAGGGGTGAATATTGTGTCTGGTGAAATTTCCTGGCAAATACAGGTCCACCTGGGCTCCCAAATCTGTCTTCACATTCATCAGAAACATGTGCACCTTTAGCTGACTTGTCATTTTACTGACATCTAAGTGAACTCCGGGAGTTGGTGATGGACCGGGAGGCCTGGCGTGCTGCGATTCATGGGGTCGCAAAGAGTCGGACACGACTGAGCGACTGAACTCACTCACTAACTAACTAAACTGACTAACTAAAGCTGCAACGTGACTATCTAATACCACGTGGACATTCCACAGTTTAGACATTCATCAGCTTTTGGAATGTGCTCTATGCGAACATAAGGCTGGGTTTGAAATTCATTTGCATTGTAACAGGAAGTCTCAACACTGTGTTGAGAAAATGAAGGGAGAAAATGAAGAAGAGCTTTAACATCATCTCGTTAAATTTAATATCAGGCCCTCTAAGTATTTGAATGAGGCAAAAGCTAAATTTCAAATTATTATTATGGATAAAATTGATAGGGCTTCTCTTGTGGCTCAGATGGTAAAGAATTTGCCTGCAGTACAAGAGACCTGGGTTCGATACTTGGGCGGGAAGATCCCCTGGAGAAGGAAATAGCAACCCACTCCAGTATTCTTGCCTAGGAAGTCCCATGAACAGAGGACCCTGGCGGGCTACAGTCCATGGGATCACAAAGAGTCTGACATGACTTAGTGACTAAACAACACCCACAAATAAAACAGATAACTGATGGGAACTGGCTACATAGCCCAGGAAACTCAGCTCCATGCTCTGTGGTGAAATAACTGGAAGAAAATCCAAAAAAGAGGAGATAATATGCATATGTAGAGCTGATTCATTTTGCTGCATAGCAGAAACTAGCGAAACAGTGAAAAGCAACTATACTCCAATAAAAAAATTAATTTTTTTTAATTTAAAAGATTATTCTTCAGAAATTTTTCATTGTCATTTCAACTGAAAAAGCTGAGGTAAAGTGTTGGAAGCAAACTCAAGTTTTCCATTCAAAAATTTGGAAAAAAAATATTTATGATTTTTATACAAATTCAAATCACCTTTCTTATCATTTTGAATTGTATTTGTTTCATTAAAATATGATATTTGAAAATAATTTGAAAATAATATAATATCCCACTTGGATACCCCAGTCATTTCCCAGTGTCTTCAGGGTGCTGAACAGTTAACATGTTTCTTTATGTCACCATGACATGAAATCTATTCAGCTCTATGATGACTACTTATATGTGTCAATTTGGCTGGGTCACAATGCCCATCTGTGGCCAAACATTATTGTATATGATTCTGTGAGGTGTTTTGGGATAAGAATAACATTCAAATCAGTGAACTTTGAATCTGATTGCCCTCCAGCATGTGGATGGGCACCATCTAATCAGTTGAAGGCTTGAATAAAGTAAAATACTGATCTTTCCTGAACAAGAGAGAATCCTGTGGCAGACTCCTTTCAGATTTGAAATTCCAGCATTGGATTTTCCTGTGTCTTCAGCTTGATAGTTGGACTTGAATTATAACAACAACTCTTTCCCGAATCTCCACCCTATAGAATTTGTACTTGCCAGCCTCCATAATATCATGAGTTCATTACTTAAAATAAATGCCATTCTACTTATACACACACAGATGCTATTGGTTCTGTTTCTCTGGAGGACCCTGACTAATACAAACACAAATGACAACATCACACAGCTAGAGTTCCTTAGGTAACAAGACACTATTCCAGTTACTTCACAAAAATTAACTATGTAACTACTATTATTATCATTTTCACTCTATATATGTGTTTACAGAAGCTCAGAGATATTAAGTAACTTGCCCAGGTTTACACAGCTATTAAGTAGAAAAGTAAGAATATAAACCCAAGTTCTGTTTTAATGTATATGATCTTAACTAATATGTATTAATAATATACTTCTTCTCTAGATCTGAATAAGAATAGTGTTTTTCAAACTTCAAGTTATATTAATGGGAGTAAAATCACTGTGCATGGAGATTGCAGACATCAAATTAAAAGAGACTTGCTTCTTGGAAGAAAAGCTATAACAAACCTAGATAGCATATTAAAAGGCAGAAACATCACTTCACCTACAAATGTTCATATAGTCAAGGCTATGGTTTTTCCAGTAGTCATGTACAGATGTGAGAATTGGACCATAAACATGGCTGAGCACTGAAGAATTGATGCTTTTGAAATATGATGCTGGAGAAGACTCTTGAGAGTCCCTTAGACTGCAAGGAGATCAAACCAGTCAGTCCTAAAGGAAATCAACCCCAAATATTCGTTGGAAGGATTAATACTGAAGCTAAAGCTCCAATACTTTGGCCACCTGATGTGAAGAACTGACTTATTAGAAAAGACCCTGATGCCGGGAAAAATTGAGGGCAGGTGGATAAGGAGGCAACCGAGGATGAGATGGTTGGATGGCATCACCAACTCAATGGACATGAGTTTGAGTAAACTCCAGGAGTTGGTGATGGACAGGGAGGCGTGGCGTACTGCAGTCCCTGGAGTTACAAAGAGCTGGACACGACTGAGTGACTGAACTGAACTGAACTATTCAACTTTATTTCTTTATTCTATTCTATTCCTTTAAACAATTCTATTCTATTCTGTCCTACAAAACTGATTTTACTAACATTCCCATTGTTGTTGTTCAGTCACTAAGTCGTGTCCAACTCTTTGGAACCCCGTGGACTGCAGCCTGTCAAGCTTCCTGTCCTTCACTGTCTCCTGGAATTGGCTCAAACTCATGTCAATATATGGTCAAATCTATCAGGTTTTTTCTACAGTTATTTTAAGCTTAAAAATGCACCACTACCCCCATGCATCTTTACTGGTATTATGTTACACTTATGTTTACCCATCATGATTTTCAAACCGAGCCCCAGAAAATATCCATTAAATATACGTACCACATCTTTTTTACTCATTTATCCATCTATGAACAATTAGGTTGCTTCCATATCTAGGCTATGTAGATAACGCTTCTATGAACATTAGGGTGCATAAGTCTTTTCAAATAAGTGTTTTTGTTTTCTTAGGATAGATACCCAGGAATGGAATTGTCAGATTGTATGGTAGTCCTATTTTTAATCTTTTGAGGAAATTCTGTATTGTTTTTCATAGTGGTTGCTTTAATTTACAGCCCTATCCACATGCACAAAGCATTCCCTTTCTTCACATTTCACAAACACTTGTTATTTCTTGTCTTTTTTAGTTTGCCATTCTAACAGGCATGGGGTGATACCTCACTGTGGTTTTACTCAACCATAAAAAAAATGAAAATTTGCCATTTGTTACAACATGGATGGACCTGGAAGGTTTAATGTTTAGTGAGATAAATTAGATAGAAAAAGACAAATGCTGTACATTTTCTCACACACACACACATATAATTTTACTCCATTCCATCAGAAAGTCTTTCAAGCTTGAAATGCATTAGAGATAAACCCAAGGGTCTGTGTTACTCTAAACTGGCTCTGTGGACCACTCCATTTGTCACAGTTGAACACAAATAGATCTTTACTTCATGAGATACATATAACTCCTTGTATTAAGGCCATTCCCAAAACTGGTGTGTATAGCCAAGGCTTTCATTCCATTTATGAGGTTGAACATAAAACCCCACATCATTTATCTGACCAACTCCTATTGATCAGAGCCAAAGGTGCAAACAATGGCATTTTAAAAGTCCAATTCCAAGGACTCAGCAGAGAAAGAAAATAGATATACAGAGTTTTTATGAAAAATAGTAGCTGATACTAAATAATAAACTTTTTCTGAAAATAATTGGATTATGAGGTGGCTGAGAGAAATCAGATTAAATGAGCTGTGGATTTGAACTATAACTTTGGCTTATTATACAGAAAAGATCACATACAAGGCTTAATGAATCCACACTGCTTGACAAGATGAATGAATAATTGGATGGATGAGTGGATACAGGGGTACCACTGCATCCCGAAATACTTGCTAGAGGCCTGGAACCTTAGGAATTCACAGTGTGTCATTTTATTTTATTTTATTTTATTTTATTTTATTTTTTATTTTTACTTTATTTTACTTTTACAATACTGTATTGGTTTTGCCATACATTGACATGAATCCACCATGGGTGTATACAAGCTCCCAATCCTGAATCCCCCTCCCACCTCCCACCCCATATCATCACTCTGGATCATCCCCATGTACCAGCCCCAAGCATCCTGTATCCTGTATCAAACATAGACTGGCACTTTGTTTCTTACATGATGCTATACATGTTTCAATGCCATTCTCCCAAATCATCCCACCCTCTCCCACTCTCTCAGAGTCTAAAAGTCTGTTCTATATATCTGTGTCTCTTTTGCTGTCTTGCATACAGGGTCATCATTATCATCTTTCTAAATTCCATATATATGTGTCAGTATACTGTATTGATGTTTTTCTTTCTGGCTTACTTCACTCTGTATAATCGGCTCCAGTTTCATCCACCTCATTAGACTGATTCAAATGTATTCTTTTTAATGGCTGAGTGATACTCCATTGTCTATATGTACCACAGCTTTCTTATCCATTCATCTGCTGATGGACATCTAGGTTGTCTCCATGTCCTGGATATTATAAACAGTGTTGCAATGAACATTGGGGTACATGTGTCTCTTTCAGTTCTGGTTTCCTCAGTGTGTATGCCCAGCAGTGGGATTGCTGGGTCATAAGGCAGCTCTATTTGCAATTTTTTAAGGAATCTCCACACTGTTTTCCATAGTGGCTGTACTAGTTTGCATTCCGACCAACAGTGTAAGAGGGTTCCCTTTTCTCCACACCTTCTCCAGCATTTATTGCTTGTAGACTTTTGGATCATAGCCATTCTGACTGGTGTGAAATGGTACCTCATTGTGGTCTTGATTTGCATTTCTCTGAAAATGAGTGATGTTGAGCATCTTTTCTTGTGTTTGTTAGCCATCCGTATGTCTTCTTTGGAGAAATACTTATTCAGATCTTTGGCCCATTTTTTGATTGGGTCGTTTATTTTTCTGGATTTGAGCTGCATAAGTTGCTTGTATATTGTTGAGATTAGTTGTTTGTCAGTTCCTTCATTTTCTATTGTTTTCTCCCATTCAGAAGGCTGCCTTTTCACCTTCCTTATAGTTTCCTTTGTTGTGCAGAAGCTTTTAATTTTAATTAGATCACATTTGTTTATTTTTGCTTTTATTTCCAGTATTCTGGGATGTGGATCATAGAGGATCCTGCTGTGATTTATGTCAGAGAGTGTTTTGCCTATGTTCTCCTCTAGGAGTTTTATAGTTTCTGGTCTTGCATTCAGATCTTTAATCCCTTTTGAGTTTATTTTTGTGTGTGGTGTTAGAAAGTGATCTAGTTTCATTCTTTTACAAGTGGTTGACGAGTTTTCCCAGCACCACTTGTTATAAAGATTGTCTTTATACCATTGTATATTTTTGCCTACTTTGTCGAAGATAAGGTGTCCATAGGTGTGTGGATTTATCTCTGGGCTTTCTATTTTGTTCCATTGATCTATATTTCTGTCTTTGTGCCAGTACCATACTGTCTTGATGACTGTGGCTTTGTAGTAGAGCCTGAAGTCAGGCAAGTTGATTCCTCCAGTTCCATTCTTCTTTCTCAAGATTGCTTTGGCTATTCAAGGTTGTTTTGTATTTCCATACAAATCTTGAAATTATTTGTTCTAGTTCTGTGAAAAATATGGCTGGTAGCTTGATAGGGATTGCACTGAATCTGTAGATTGCTTTGGGTAGTATATTCATTTCCACTATATTGATTCTTCCAATCCATGAACATGGTATATTTCTCCATCTATTAGTGTCCTCTTTGATTTCTTTCATCAGTGTTTTATAGTTTTCTATATATAGGTCTTTTGTTTCTTTAGGCAGGTATTTTCCTAAGTATTTTATTCTTTTCATTGCAATGGTGAATGGAATTGTTTCCTTGATTTCTTTTTCTACTTTCTCATTATTAGTGTATAGGAATGCAAGGGATTTCTGTGTGTTGATTTTATATCCTGCAACTTTACTATACTCATTGATTAGCTCTAGTAATTTTTGGTGGAGTCTTTAGGATTTTCCATGTAGATGATCATGTCATTTGCAAACAGTGAGACTTTTACTTCTTCTTTTCCAATTTGGATTCCGTTTATTTCTTTTTCTGCTCTGATTGCTGTGGCCAAAACTTCCAGAACTATGTTGAATAATAGTGGTGAAAGTGGGCACCCTTGTCTTGTTCCTGACTTTAGGGGAAATGCTTTCAATTTTTCATCATTGAGGATCATGTTTGCTGTGGGTTTGTCATATATAGCTTTTATTATGTTGAGGTATGTTCCTTCTATTCCTGCTTTTTGAAGAGTTCTTATCATAAATGGATGTTGAATTTTGTCAAAGGCCTTCTCTGCATCTATTGAGATAATCATGTGGCTTTTATTTTTCAATTTGTTAATGTGGTGAATTACATTGATTGATTTGCGGATATTGAAGAATCCTTGCATCCCTGGGATAAAGCCCACGTGGTCATGGTGTATGATCTTTTTAATGTGTTTTTGGATTCTGATTGCTAGAATTTTGTTGAGGATTTTTGCATCTATGTTCATCAGTGATATTGGCCTATATTTTTCTTTTTTTGTAGTGTCTTTGTCAGGTTTTGGTATTAGGGTGATGGTGGCCTCATAGAATGAGTTTGGAAGTTGACCTACCTCTGCAATTTTCTGGAAGAGTTTCAGTAGGATAGGTGTTAGCTCGTCTCGAAATTTTTGGTAGAATTCAGCTGTGAAGCCGTCTGGACCTGGGCTTTTGTTTGCTGGAAGATTTCTGATTACAGTTTCAATTTCCTTGCTTGTGATGGGTCTGTTAAGATTTTCTATTTCTTCCTGGTTCAGTTTTGGAAAGTTGTACCTTTCTAAGAATTTGTCCATTTCTTCCATGTTGTCCATTTTATCGGTATATAATTGCTGATAGTAGTCTCTTATGATCCTTTGTATTTCTGTGTTGTCTGTTGTGATCTCTCCATTTTCATTTCTAATTTGATTGATTTGATTTTTCTCTGTTTCTTGATGAGTCTAGCTAATGGTTTGTCAATTTTATTTATCCTTTCAAAGAAGCAGCTTTTTGCTTTGTTGATGTTTGCTGTGGTCTTTTTTGTTTCTTTTGCATTTATTTCTGCCCTAACTTTTAAGATTTCTTTCCTTCTACTAACTTTGGGGTTCTCCATTTCTTCCTTTTCTAGTTGCTTTAGGTGTAGAGTTAGGTTATTTATTTGACTTTTTTCTTGTTTCCTGAGGTATGCCTGTATTGCTAAGAACTTTCCTCTAAGCACTGCTTTTATAGTGTCCCACAGGTTTGGGGTTGTTGTGTTTTCATTTTCATTCATTTCTATGCAAAATTTGATTTCTTCTGTGCTTTGTTGGTTATTCAGAAGCTTGTTGTTCAGCCTCCATATTTTGGGATTTTTAATAGTTTTTCTCCTCTAATTGAGATCTAATCTTAATGCATTATGGTCAGAACAGATACTTGGAATGATTTCGATTTCTTGAATTTATCAAGGTTAGATTTATGGCCCAGGATGTGATCTATCCTGGAAAAGGTTCCGTGAGCACTTGAGAAAAAGGTGAAATTCATTGTTTTGGGGTGAAATGTCCTATAGATGTCAATTAGGTCTAACTGGTCTATTATGTCATTTAAAGTTTGTGTTTCTTTGTTAATTTTCTGTTTAGTTGATCTGTCCATAGGTGTGAGTGGAGTATTAAAGTCTCCCACTATTATTGTGTTATTGTTAATTTTCCCTTTCATGCTTGTTAGCATTGTCTTACATATTGTGGTGCTCCTATGTTGGGTGCATATATATTTATAATTGTTATATTTTTTTCTTGGATTGATCCTTTGATCATTATGTAGTGGCCTTCTTTGTCTCTTTTCACAGCCTTTGTTTTAAAGTCTATTTTATTAGAGACGAGTATTGCTACCCCTGCTTTCTTTTGGTCTCTATTTGTGTGGAATATCTTTTCCAGCCCTTCACTTTCAGTATGTATGTGTCCCTTGCTTTGAGGTGGGTCTCTTGTAAGCAGCATATATAGGGATCTTGTTTTTGTATCCATTCAGCCAGTCTTTGCCTTTTGGTTGGGGCATTCAACCCATTTACGTTTAAGGTAATTATTGATAAGTGTGATCCCGTTGCCAGTTACTTTATTGTTTTGGGTTCGGTTTATATGCCCTTTTTGTGTTTCCTGTCTAGAGAATATCCTTTAGTATTTGTTGGAGAGCTGGTTTGGTGGTGCTGAATTCTCTCAGCTTTTGCTTGTCTGTAAAGCTTTTGATTTCTCCTTCATATTTGAATGAGATCCTTGTTGGGTACAGTAATCTGGGCTGTAGGTTATTGTCTTTCATCACTTTAAGTATGTCTTGCCATTCCCTCCTGGCCTGAAGAGTTTCTATTGAAAGATCAGCTGTTATCCTTATGGGAATCCCCTTGTGTGTTATTTGTTGTTTTCCCTTGCTGCTTTTAATATTTTTCCTTTGTGTTTGGTCTTTGTTAATTTGATTAATATATGTCTTGGGGTGTTTCGCCTTGGGCTTATCCTGTTTGGAACTCTCTGGGTTTCTTGGACTTGGGTGATTATTTCCTTCCCCATTTTAGGGAAGTTTTCAACTATTATCTCCTCAAGAATTTTCTCATGGTCTTTCTTTTGTCTTCTTCTTCTGGGATTCCTATAATTCTAATGTTGGAGCGTTTCTTATTGTCCTGGAGGTCTCTGAGGTTTTCCTCATTTCTTTTAATTCATTTTTCTTTTTTCCTCTCTGATTCATTTATTTCTACCATTCTATCTTCTATTTCACTAATCCTGTCTTCTGCCTCTGTTATTCTACTATTTGTTGCCTCCAGGGTGTCTTTGATCTCATTTATTGCATTATTTATTATATATTGACTCTTTTTTATTTCTTCTAGGTTCTTGTCAAACCCTTCTTTCATCTTCTCAATCCTTGTCTCCAGGCTATTTTTCTGTGATTCCATTTTGATTTCAAGATTTTGGATCATTTTCACTATCAATATTCAGAATTCTTTCTCAGGTAGATTCCCTATCTCCTCCTCTTTGGTTTGGTTTGGTAGGCATTTCTCTTGTTCCTTTACCTTCTGGGTATTCCTCTGTCTCTTCATCTTGGTTATATTGCTGCATTTGAGTTGGGCTTTCTATATTCTGTGGAGTTCTCTTTATTATGGAGTTTCCTCACTGTGGGTGGGGTTGTATCAGTGGCTTGTCAAGGTTTCTTGGTTAGGGAGGCTTGTGTTGGAGTTCTGGTAGGTGGAGCTGGATTTCTTCTCTCTGGAGTGCTATGAATTGTCCAGTAATCAGTTGTGAGACGTCAATGGTTTTGGAGTAGTTTTGAGCTGCCTGTATATTGAAGCTCAGGGGTGTGTTCCTGTGTTGCTGGAGGATTTGCGTATGTCTTGCTCTGAAACTTGTTGGCCCTTGGTGATGCTTGGTTTCAGTGTAGGTATGGAGGCGTTTGATGAGCTCCTATTGATTAACGTTCCCTGGATTCAGGATTTCTCTGATGTTCTTAGGATTTGGACTCAAGCCTCCTGTTTCTGGTTTTCAGTTTTATTTTTACCCTAGCCTCAGGACTTCTCCATCTATAGAGCACTGACGATAAAGCATCTAGGTTAAAGATGAAAGGTTTCTCCACATTGAGGGTCACCCATAGAGGTTCACTGAGTTACACGGAGAAGAGAAGAGGGAGAGGGTAGTTAGAGGTGACTGGAATGAGATGAGGTGGGATCAAAAGAGGAGAGAGCAAGCTAGCCAGTAATCACGTCCTTATGTACGCTCTACAATCCGGACCACTCAGAGGTGTTCACGGAGTTATACAGGGAAGAGGAGAGGGAGGAAGTAGACAGGGGTGGCCAGGAGGATAAAAGAGGGAAATGAAAGGGAGAGAGAGAGATCCGGCCAGTAACCAGTTCCCTGAGTGTTCTCCATCGTCTGGAACACACAGAGATTCACATGGTTGGGTAGAGAAGAGAAGGGGGAGGGAGGAGACAGAGGACATCTGGTGGAGAAAAAGGAGAGTCCAAAGGAGGGGAGAGTGGTCAAGCCAGTAATCTCACTCTCAGGTAAAATTGGGTACTGAAGATTGGGTTTTTACATGTACAAAATTGACAACAAATACCAAAAAGCAAAGATTAAAACTCTGGAGTAGAGATTGGATTTTCAAAACTACAATATCAAAGAAAAGAAGAAGAAGAGGAAAGAAAGAAAGAAAAAACAAACAAACAAAAAACAAAGCCACAAGAATTATTAAAAATAATAATTAGAGAAATAGAGTACTTAAAAATTTAAGAAAGTTAAAAAATAAGAGGAAAAACAAAAAAAAAAAAAAGAAGAAAAAACAATCACGCAACCCCATCAACTCAAAAAAAAAAAAAGATTGTAAGAGTAGTAAAGGTATACTGGTCCTTTCTCTGGTGTTCTGGGCTGTGTGGGGTCACTTCCAAGGCGGTTCCCTCTGTTTAACTTCCTCTGTTTCCTGGTCTCTTCAGTGTCTGATTTCCATCTTGACACAGTGAGGGCGGTGGTGGACAACCAGGTTCACTATTCAGTCATGCTGTGGGGAGGGAGGGATGCTGCAAATAAATATTACTGGTGTGTGCTTGCAGTGTCTCATCCACTCTGGGCTTGCCCCTGCTCATGGTGCACACCGCTCAGGCTCTATGTAGCTCTGCCGGGTAACAGTCTGAGGCCAGCCCTAGGCTTCATGCACCTCCATAGTCTAAGTTGCTTAGGCTCAGCTCTCAGGAAGCCCTCAGAGGCGCCGATTTGCTTGGGCCTGCGTTTTGTGCCCTTCCCAGTTCCGAGTAGCTCAGGAGTTTGGCGAGTGCAATCGCTGTGACTATGGCCTTTCCCTGTTGCTCAGTTTCCTGGGTGTACCACTGGCATTCCTTCTCAGGCGGGTGATGACCGTCCAGAACCCCCAGAAGTCTTTGTTAACAAAGAAGCCTGCTTGCATTTTGGTAAGTAATGTCTCTCTTGGGCTGCGATTGCCCCTGTCCAGCCCTTAAGGCTCTGGCTGCCTGTCACCGGAGGGGGATGGTCTGCAGCCGGCTCTTTCAGATCTGTCCTTTGTTCTGTGCTCGGTCCTGGCGGTGTCTTATGTTCGAGCGTTTCGCCTGGTAGCTATCCCACAGTCTGGTTTGCTAGCCCAAGTTAGTTCGCTCTGTCCACACACAGGGCGTTCCGGCCCGATTCTCAAAGAAACACTGCAGCCCGCACCTCCCGTGGCCCAGTTCTTAAAAAGCACTGCCGGCTGCGCCTCCCGCTCCTCCCTGCCCAGCCCCCACTTGCTAGTGGCGGATGCAGGCGTCTGCGCTGCTTTTCCGCTGGGGGAGTTACTGTTAGGCTCACAATCTATTGGTTTTAATTATTTATTTATTTTTCCTTCCTGTTATGTTGCCCTCTGTGCTTCCAAAGCTTGCCACAGACTCGGCTGCAAGAATGTTTCCTGGTGTTTGGAAACTTCTCTTTTTAAGAGTCTCTTCCCGGGATGGGATTCCCTTCCCAGGACAGCGCTCCCTCCCTACCTCCTTTGTCTCTTTTTTCGTCTTATTATATTTTTTCCTACCTGTTTTTGAAGCCAATGATCTGCTTTGCTGGGTGCCTGATGTCCTCTGCCGGCATTCAGAAGTTGTTTTGTGGAATTTACTCAGCGTTGAAATGTTCTTTTGATGAATTTTTGAGGGAGAAAGTGGTCTCCCTGGCCTATTCCTCCGCCATCTTAGGACCGCCCCCCTGCAGTCTGTCATTTTAGCTTTCTCCTCCAATTTCCTTTCTAGATAAGAATTTATGCCCTACAAAACGTCCTTTTCGACACAGCCGTATGGATGGCATCTTTGACTTTATTCCTCAAGCAATAGGTAAGTGGGTTCAACATGGGGATGCCTGCAGTGTAAACCACGGACACCACTCTGTTGAGACCCAGGGAGACGCAGGCACTAGGCCGGACATAAATAAAGAGAAGAGGGCCATACAGGATAGACACGGCCGTCCCGCGTGCAGAGCAGGTAGAGGAGGCTTCGCATCTCCCGTCAGCAGAGCGGATCTTCAGGATGGGGATGAGGATGTCAGTGGAGGAGCCCAGGACAGTCAGGCCACTGTAGACGCCCTCAGCTCCAGCCACGACAAGAACCACCCTCTTGTTGAGACTGGTGTCAGCACACACAAGGGAAAGCAGAGGGGGCAAGTCACAGAAGAAGTGGTGGATGACATCGGGGCTGCAGAATGGAAGGCAAAAAGCATCACGTGTGCATTGTGGGGTTCAGGAACCCGGTGACATAGGGACCCACCACCAGCTGGACTCAGAGTCTCTGGGACATGGCGACGGAATACAACAGTGGGTTTCGGGTGTAGCCACAGCGGCCATAGGCCACGGACGCCAGAGAAAACACTCTGCTATGACGAAGAACCCAAAGCGCCCCTGTTGCCAAGCACAGCCCCGGAAAGAGAGGGCTTTCTGCCTCACAAAGAAGTCGGAGAGCATCTTGGGGCTCACGACAGAAGAGAAGCTCATGTCCATGGAAGACAAATGACTGAGGAAAAAGTACATGGGCCGCAAAGGTGGGAATCCATCTGTATCAGAACAAGCGTACCCAAGTTTCCTGATAGGTTGATGAGGTAGAAACTCAGAAGGAGCAGGAAAAGGCAGACCTGCAATTAAGGGCTGAAATTCAAACCTCTGAAGATGAACTCTGTGACCCTCGTGTCGCTTTCGTTAGCCGGGGACAGACTCTGGATTCCTCTGGAGAAGAGAAGAGAAATTTGGTAAGCATGTCTTCAAAAAGGGGACCCAGAAAAAATAAACTAGTCCCTGGGAGAACATGCCAAAACCTCTGACTGTGTGGATCACAATAAACTGTGGAAAATTCTGAAAGAGATGGGATTACCAGACCACCTAACCTGCCTCTTGAGAAACCTATATGCAGGTCAGGAAGCAACAGTTAGAAGTGGACATGGAACAACAGACTGGCTCCAAATAGGAAAAGGAGTATGTCAAGGCTGTATATTGTCACCCTGCTTATTTAACTTATATGCAGAGTACATCATGAGAAACACTGGACTGGAAGAAACACAAGCTGGAATCAAGATTGCTGGGAGAAATATCAATAACCTTAGATATGCAGATGACACCACCCTTAGGCAGAAAGTGAAGAGGAACTAAAGAGCCTCTTGATGAAAGTGAAAGAGGAGAGTGAAAACAGTTGGCTTAAAGCTCAACATTCAGAAAAAAAAGATCATGGCATCCGGTCCCATCACTTCATGGGAAATAGATGGGGAAATGGTGGAAGCAGTGTCAGACTTTATTTTGGGGGGCTCCAAAATCACTGCAGATGGTGATTGCAGCCATGAAATTAAAAGACGCTTACTCCTTGGAAGAAAAGTTATGACCAATCTAGATAGCATATTCAAAGCAGAGACATTACTTTGCCGACTAAGGTCAGTCTAGTCAAGGCTATGGTTTTTCCAGTGGTCATGTATGGATATGAGAGTTGGACGGTGAAGAAGGCTGAGCACTGAAGAATTGATGCTTTTGAACTTTGGTGTTGGAGAAGACTCTTGAGAGTCCCTTGGACTGCAAGGAGATCCAACCAGTCCATTCTGAAGGAGATCAGCTCTGGGATTTCTTTGGAAGGAATGATGCTAAAGCTGAAGCTCCAGTACTTTGGCCACCTCATGTGAACAGTTGACTCATTGGAAAAGACTCTGACGCTGGGAGGGATTGGGGGCAGGAGGAGAAGGGGATGACAGAGGATGAGATTGCTGGATGGCATCACTGACTCAATGAACGTGAGTCTGAGTGAACTCCGGGAGTTGGTGATGGACAGGGAGGCCTGCCATGCTGCAATTCATGGGGTCACAAAGAGTCGGACACGACTGAGTGACTGAACTGAATGGAACTGAGGAGAGCATATGACTTTTAGTTGCATGCTCTGGCTAAGGAAACAGAAGTGAAATGAGGCCAGGGCAAAGGATCAGATTTGAAGCTATAATATTACAAGATTCCCTAGGAATCCATCAATATATGGGTAAGAAAACCACAGCTTAGAAACTTAAATTCCTATAACCAATAGCAGAAAAAATTCCAGGATAATATCCGGTAATTTCAACTTCAGTGATGTTTACCTGAGCTCACCAGGTGGGTATGCGCCTGGTGAAGTGATGTAGGACAGTGAAATGAAACAAGCTGAGAAGAATGAGCAGCTGCTCCGTGTTAGGCCATGTGCTGCGCACTTCGGGATTACAGCTTAAGCCTAAGTGCATGTTCTGCAAGTGCTCTGACCCTAGGAAAGTTACTTTTCTTCACCTGTGAAATAGGAGTAATAATAGTAATACCTACCTTGTAAATTGCTGTGAGGATTAAATGAGTTAATGCGTGCAAACATCTAACCGAGTCTTATTGAGTTTCCAGTAAGTGCAGACTAATTATTGGCATTTGTGCCTTACATGTTGTCTTTAACAAACCTGCAGGCTAAACATCATGTTTCCTTTCACATAGGAGCAAAATAAAAGTTTAATCCTTTTCCCTATACTAGTGACCGGCAGAAGTGGGCGCCGAGTATTACCTGTCAAAGCAGACTGTAATCTTTCTTTTTTCACACTGTAACAATGTCTCCTGTGTCTTCAAAAATCCTTTCATCTTAAAGAGGTTAAACATGTACATTGCAATAGGAGTACACAAAACGCATTTTGGCTTCCTATTTTTTTGAGGTTACAGCCGATGGTCATTAGTGGGAAGCCCATAGGATACTAGAAAGCTGAGTTAAAGCATCACTTTATGAAAACAGTACATGGGAGAAACCATGAGAAGAGCCTGAATTAGCCCAACTCTATATCCTTTATGTATTCTTTTTTCATGCACTGTAAGTACGGCAGTGGTTAGGTCAGCTGATCTCTTTGAACCTGAGTTGCTTCATTCATTCAATGTGGCTGAAACCCCTGTAACTTGACCTCTCAGAGCTCTTACTCACTTAGAATGAGAGGGTTGATGTGTAAGTGCTCAGAAAACTGCACATACTTTAAATTTTTATTTGCCCAGGAATATTGGAGTTCAACATCACACTTATGCTAAGCACTTTTCCTTCACTTTTTATTTTGAAATTTATTATTCAACTTTAGCAAGGCTATACCTCTGAGGCCCAATAATATAGCTTGCATGATATTCTTCACTTTAGGGAAATTAAAGAGAAAGGTAGGATGGGCCGTCAAGCCGTCCACCTGTCACACCCACCACTTGTTTACACTTTCTCCAGGATCACTCAGGCACCTCATCTCAGTCTTCCGTTTGCCCTTTGCCGAAAGCTCATCAACTCCTGTCGTCAGTCTTTGTTGCTAAACCTGCTCAAGCCTTCTTTACTTTTTTTGAGGTTACAGCCAATGGTCATTAGTGGGAAGCCCATAGGATACTAGAATGCTGAGTTTAAGCATCACTTTATGGAAACGGTACATGGAAGAAACCATGAGAAGAGCCTGAATTAGCCCAACTCGATACCCTCTGTGTATTCTTTTTTCATGCACTGTGAGAATGGCCTTGGTTAAGTCAGCTGATCTCCTTGAACCTGAGTTGCTCAAGCGCTTATTCAGGCGGTGCTGGGACTTCACAGCTGAGCGGCTTTTTCCCTGGGTGCGGCGGGTGGAGGCTCCTCTCTAGCCACGGTGCTCAGGCTTCTCACTGGTCCTTCTCCTGTTGCTAAGCACAGGCTCTAGAGTGCTCGGGCCTCAGTGACTGCAGCCCATAGGCGCGACAGTTGCAGTGTGCGGACTCCACCACGGGCTCAATAGCTGTGCAGCACCCACGAAGCTGATCCACAGCATGTTAGATCTCCCCAGGTCAGAGGTCAGACCCGTGTCTCCTGCACTGGCAGGCGGAGTCTTTACCATTAAACAACCAAGGAAGCCCCTGCCCAAGCCTTCTGCACGACATTTTAATTTCTCAGTTTTTCGATGTGGCTTGATGCCTAGAATAGACTGCAGTGTTCCAACAGGTGAGACCACACAGGATGAGGAACTCAAGTCACTCTGGGGTTCAGAGCGCTTAGGATAACACCACCACAGCCCACAATAACCTTCTTTCAGCAAGGAGAAAGGAAGTCACCCAGATGGCTCAGACTGGGATGTGAATTGAATTCAGGGCTTTTCTTTTCCCCTGTTCCTGCTGCTAAGGCATCTCTGATCTGTTTTATACTCGTGTTATAATATTCTGATCCAACTGCAGAACCTAAACTTTTCTTTACCTAGGTTATCTCTTCTTAGACCTTCCTCAACCATCCGTCAAAGACAAGGGTCATGCCATCGTGGCCATGAGTCAAATATAAAATTTGCTTTCGATTTACTTCATTTATGTTCTCCTGAACTTGCTACAAATCACGTAGGAAAAGGAACAGATAATGATTTAGAAGTTCTTAACATATGTTTCAGTGGGGTCCCTCTTCTTTAAAGATGGCAAGAAGAACTAAAGTAAAAACGAATCAAGCATGTTAGCTTTCATCTCTTCCCTTACCTTCACACAGAGAATGGGTCCAAATTTTCAATAGTCATTTGATTTTGCTTTTTGCTTTCCTCCAGAAAGAAGGTGTGGAAGACTCCACTGTAACACATACAGAGTCTTAGCCAACTAGCTGCAAGTCCCCCGAATTCATTGCGTCATTTTCTCTTTGTTCTTACTGAAGATGTCCTGTCCCAAAGTGGACTGTATCTTGGGAAAGAACAGTTAAGGGAAAGTGCAATTAAAAGTCTGCTCCATAACCTCAGTCAGTCCGGTGAGATCTATTTTCTGATAATTTTATATTTGTTTCTAACTGGATATAGGCTCTCCATTTTCTCTAGTTCCAAACTACACAAGGAAACTCTATGGAATCCTTTGTAAATTAAATTAGTAGATGGGACTCCTCTGGTATCCGGTGGTATCCGGTCCCATGCAGGAGGTGCAGGTTCAGTCCCTGGTCAGGGAGCTAAGATCCCTTGTGCTTTGTGACCAAAAAACCAAAATAACATAAAATAGAAACAGTATTGTAACAAACTCAATAAAGACTTTAAAAATGATCCACATCAAAAAAAAAAAAAAAAACCTTAAAAAATAATGAAGGAAATATGAACACGCTTTTATTGTGATTGATAAGCTGATGGGGCCACCTCGTGGCAATGTTTAACACCACCTTGAAAAGGAACTATAACAATGTTACTTACTTCACTAAGAACCTTGCCTACACTTTATTTGAACACACCCTATATTCAATATGGGGGCAATACAGCAGAAAGTGGACTTCCCTGGTGGCTCAGACTGTAAGGAATCTGCCTGCAATGCCAGAGATGCAGATTCAATCTCTGGGTCAGGAAGTTCCTCTGGAGAAGGGAATGACTACCCACTTCAGTACTCTTGCCTGGAGAATTCCATGGACAGAGGAGCCTGGGGGGCTACACGCCACAGGTCACAAAGAGTCAGACACAATTGAGTGACTAACGCTTTCTATATGCACTGAAGCTTCCCTGGTGGCTCAATGACAAAAAGTCTGCGGGCAATGCAGGAGACACAGGTCCCATCCCTGGGTTGGAAAGATCCCCTGGAGAAGGGAATGGCAGCCCACTCCAGTATTTTTGCCTGGAGAATTCCATGGACAGAGGAGCCTGGTGGGCTACAGTCCATGGGGTCACAGAGTCAGACACGACTGAGTGATTATCACTTACAGTTCACTGTATTCACTGAGATCCTGTTAAATTGGAGATGAATAAAAAGGTGGAGGGGAATCTTTCTTTGTAATACTAAATATTTAAAATCGGGTTTATAATAGTTTAGAAAATAAGGTCATTTTGAGGGAATCTTTATTAACATGATGCTGGAGCAGGACTAGTATGAGTCTTAGAAGCTATTGTTTTGTCACATTTCTTTCAAAATACCCTAAGATAGATTTGCTGTTGTTTAGTCACTAAGTCGTGTCAGACTCTTTGCGACTCCATGGACTGTAGCCTGCCGGGCTCCTCTGTCCGTGGGATTTCCTAGGCAAGGATTCTGGAGTGGGTTGCCATTTCCTTCTTCCAGGGATCCTCCCAATTCCTGGATCGAATCCATGTCTCCTGCATTGCCAGGTGGGTTCTTTACTGCTGAGCCACTGGGGAACCCTAAGATAGAGCTCACAAATTTCTAGTGAATAAACTGCTTCAGAGTCATATATTTCCCTAGACCCTGATGATAAAGAAGTAGTGTTTCTCCAGGACATTCGATCAATAAGAATTCCTCTTTTCCTGGGCTACTAAAATTTTATAAAGTTTAATTAAGAACTGATTTTTGTCTTATGCCTATAAAGATGATAATATGGAATTTTTATTAACTTGAAGAATATTGTACACCCATGGCTGATTCATGTGAATGTATGGCAAAAGCCACTACAATACTGTAAAGTAATTAGCCTTCAATTAAAATAAATTAATTTGCAAAAATAAAAAATTTTTAAATTATCTTACTGAAGTCTAAAAAAAGAAAGCTATTGCATTTACTTTGCAAATCAAATTTAAAAATCAACAAAACCTGCAGTCAATACTGCTATAAATGTTTTCATATAAAAAAGAATATTGATAATAAAAATAGTATAGTAAAATATCACTTACAATCTTCTGAGCACTTTTTCATGATCTCTTACTTATCTTTATATTCATCCAGTGCCTCACATAATGTTGTCCCCATTTCACAGATGAGCAAAATAAATCTTTTGTTTAAATTATCTGTGATACTAAATACTGCTTCTTATTTTAAATTTTTCATCATGTAGTCTCACTTGGATATCCTGAAATTCACTGGGACATTCCCATTTAACTTCTCTCTTTCTGCCTCTGTCTCTGTCTCTCTGCCTCTCGCACACACAAAAATCTAAGCACATTAAAAATGAGTTTTGGTTGTTTTTTTTTTCAGAGTGTTTCTCACATTGCTCTGGCATAGGAAATTGTGAAAATGGTGTCTTTCTCTCACCAAAATATCTTCTTTAAACCTTCCTCTCTCTTGCCTCAAAGTTTCATTTCAAATGTGTTTATCTGTCTGACCAGATCTCCCTTTTTCCTTCTTTGGCAACAGAATTACTCTTTTATTATAAATAACTTGTCCATCCTAGACCTGATAGGGCTGTCAATCATGAGACCCTGCCTTTCCCGAATTAATCACTGATGTAAGCACTTGCTCCAGCAGAGGAAACCAGTGAGGCAACCCCAACACTCTGGACACAGCCACCAGATTACTAAGCACGAGTTGGGTCAAAATCAGCATTTGTTTCTCTTGAAGTGTGTCAACTGGAGAGAGAGACAGTAAATAGAAACTATTTCTTTACTATCTTCTCTGAATATTACTCTATTTTAATGTACTAAACCTAAAAACCAAGTCAACAGTCAACCAAAGTATGGTACAGATAAGCTGTTGCCACCTCTGCCTCCAAAATAGACATCTGGGTTAATTTGAATCAGGATTGCCTAGTCCTATGATATAAAACTCAAAATAAGTGACTTTCAAAAAGTATTTAAAGGAATTTATTTTTACCACAATATAAGACAAATGTGGTTGTACAAAGCATCAGGGATACGAATGCTTCCTCGTGGTCCAAAATGATTGCTCAAGTTCCAACCATTAAAGCCGCACAAGGGAGCTAGCTGAGAAGAAAGGCACTGGTCTGAAAGCATAAGACTTCCTATAGGGACCTCACAAATCTTCCACTTACCTGTCAGGGCTTACTAACATGTCAACACCCAATTACAAAGGACGATGAGAAATGCAGTCTTTCATACTGCCTTCCCAGGTAGCGCTGGTGGTAAAGATCCCACTTGTCAGTACAGGAGACATAAGATACGCGGGTTCAATCCTTGGGCCGAGAAGATCCCCTGGAGAAGGAAATAGTAACCCACTCCAGTGATCTTGCCTGGAGAATCCCACGGACAGAGAAGAGTCAGACACAATGAAAGCAACTTGGCCCACATGCACACAGGCTTCAATGTACCAACCAAACATAGGTCATCCATTAAAGATGGGCAGAATGAAATATGGGATGTTTCTTCAGTAGTTTCTGCCACAGAAATAGATGGGGTCCGTTTGACTTCTCATCTATTGCTTTTCCTCAGTGATCTGAGTATGATGATGGCATTAATACAATAGCTAGAAGTGTAAGCTTTACTGTCTGAGGATCTGAGTTGGAACCCCCAGCCCCTCTACAAACCAGCTGCATGACTCTGCCTCCACTGCAAGACACACTCCACCTCTTTATGCTCTTCTTTCACAGTAGTACTGGTCACAGTTTGATTTGTCTTTATTTGCAAGCCTCTCTCCTCTCAATGCATTACTCCCCTGATGGCTCAGAGGTTAAAGCGTCTGCCTGCAATGCAGGAGACCTGGGTTGGATCCCTGGGTCGGGAAGATCCCCTGGAGAAGGAAACGGCAACCCACGCCAGTATTCTTGCCTGGAGAATCCTGTGGACAGAGGAGCCTGGTGGGCTACAGTCCATGGGGTCACAGTCAGATACGACTGAGCGACTTCACTTTCTTTCTTTCTCCTCTCAGTGGAATGTAAGCTCCATGTAGGAAGGGTCTTTGCTTGTGTGGCTCACAGATAAATCCTCAGAACCTGGGATACTGCCTACCTAGCATCATATTATTATAAGTCATCACAAGTGTATTTGTTAATCGTATAAATTATTTTGGCAATTAAAACTCCTACTGAGAATAGTTAATAACAATAGTCCAATTAAAAGCATTTAGGATTTATGATTTAAGAATATTCCATAAGAATATTCCAAAAGAATATTCCATAAGAAATCTTTTCATATAGTACATGTACATACACAGAAAGATACTGGAAGAATATAAACAAATGCTTTAACACAAATGTTCTGTACAGACCAACCATATTATATAAGGACTTCTGTTTTTTAATATCCCATTAGCTCATAAAATGAATTGCATACATCGATATATTTCTGAGTTCTACATATACTATACAAATACATATAAACAAGAAATAACTGAAGTAAACATATGAAAATATGATTATGTGACTACTACAACTACATGTGATTTTATCTCTTTCATGTTCTATTTTCCAAATATTTTAGAGTGATTTTAAGTACCAGCTCCAGAAGTGTCTTTTATTATTCTTCTTAGGCAACAAAAAATATATATTTTTTTAAACTTTAGTCACTAATATTTTATATTCTTATTAGTTTTTTGTTGGACGTTTACACTAAATTGTATAATAACCCAAGCAAGTTGAAATATCCTCTCAATTTTAAAAAAAAAAAACTCCCCATCATTTTTAAAGAGTGATAAAAACCATGGTCCAAGAAAGTAATTTATGGAATCTCCAGGATGGCTCAAAACTTGTCACGCTCAACGGGATCTTTTGTGAAGGATACAGACAAATCTACTCTCCATCGGCATCAGGATATCTGACTTCAACCCCATTACGTTTGGCTTTGAAATGGTTCAAGTGAGATTTGGGGAGGGTGCAGTCACTGACCCATCACCCTGAGTTCAGATGGGAGCCACTTCCAGCCAGGTGGAAGGTCCACTGTTTGAATGAGCTCCACTTAAAGCCTCCACAGCCTTGACAAAGTAGAATGTCTACTCGGATAATCCCTGTGTTTCAGGGAAGTTTCAAACACCTGAAGAAGACCCAAGAGCCCCTAATCCTTTCTAAAGGTTGGGTTCTTCATCAAGAGATATTTCAGATGCTCAGGGACTTACAGTAAACACTGTGTCCTCTTTCCTGACCAATAACTCTTTCTTAAATTGTTTATAAATCTTTCTTTCTTTGATTGAAACATAAAATGAGGTATAGTTTGCCCTGATGGAGTCTCCAGACATGAGATGAACAAATTCTAAGCCTATAAGACCTACACTGTTTCTAGCATCACTTTAGCTTCCCAGAGATGCAAGAGTCAGTCTTTCTAGAGGAGGAGGATGAACTGTGGTTTGCATCAATTACTGCTGAGACTCAGAGTAGTCACTGGATGACCGTGAATGAATTCCCTGGCTTTTTTCTTATGTAGCTATCCTCCCAGATTGCTTCAGAGGGGCCCAGAGTCATCTCACTTGGCCTAGGGAACATGTGAGTCATGAAGGTCCCTGTAGCCTTAGGCTCACCCAGAACTACCTGGACCCAAATAACTCAGGCGTAGTAGGTTTTTGTATTCTTGCCACCTCTTCTTAATATCTTCTGCTTCTGTTAGGTCTATAGCATGTCTGTCCTTTGTCGAGTCCATCTTTGCATTAAATGTTCCCTTGGTATCTCTAATCTTCTTGAAGAGGTCTCTAGTCTTTCCCATTCTGTTCTTTTCCTGTATTTCTTTCAACTGATCACTGAGGAAGGCTTTCTTATCTCTCCTTGCTATTCTTTGGAACTCAGCATTCAAACGGGTATATCTTTCCTTTTCTCCTTTGCTTTTCGCTTCTCTTCTTTTCACACCTGTTTGTAAGGCCTCCTCAGACAGCCATTTTGCTTTTTTGCATTTCTTTTCCATGGAGATGGTCTTGCTCCCTTCTCCTGTACAATGTCACGAACCTCTGTCCATAGTTCATCAGCCACTCTGTCTATCAGATCTAGTCCCTTAAGTCTATTTCTCATTTCCACTGTATAGTCATAAGGGATTTAATTTAGGTCATACCTGAATGATCTAGTGGTTTTCGCTACTTTCTTCAATTTAATTCTGAATTGGCAAGAAGGAGCTCATGATCTGAGCCACAATGAGCTCCTGGTCTTGTTTTTGCTGACTGTATAGAGCTTCTCCATCTTTGGCTGCAAAGAATATAATCACTCTGATTTCAGTGTTGACCATCTTGTGACTTCCATGTGTAGAGTCTTCTCTTGTGTTGTTGGAAGAGGGTGTTTGCTATGACCAGTGCGTTTTCTTGGCAGAACTCTATTAGCCTTTGTCCTGCTTCATTCTGTACTCCAAGGCCAAATTTGCCTGTTACTCCAGGTGTTTCTTGACTTCCTACTTTTGCATTCCAGTCCCCTATAATGAAAAGGACATCTTTTTGGGGTGTTAGTTCTAAAAGGTCTGGTAGGTCTTCATAGAACCATTCAACTTCAGCTTCTTCAGTGTTACTAGTCAGGGCATAGACTTGGACTACCGTGATATTGAATGATTTGCCTTGGAAACAAACAGAGATCATTCTGTCATTTTTGAGATCACATTCAAGTACTGCATTTCGGACTCTTTTGTTGACTATGATGGCTACTCCATTTCTTCTAAGGGATTCCTGCCCGCATTAGTAGATATAATGGTCATCTGAGTGAAATTCACCCGTTCCAGTCCATTTTAGTTCGCTGATTCCTAGAATGTCAACGTTCTGTCTTGCCATCTCCTGTTTGACCACTTCCAATTTGCCTTGATTCATGGACCTGACATTCCAGGTTCCTATGCAATATGGCTCTTTACAGCATCAGACCTTGCTTCTATCACCAGTCACATCCACAACTGGGCATTGTTTTTGCTTTGGCTTCATCCCTTCATTCTTTCTGGAGTTGTTTCTCCACTGATCTCCAGTAGCATATTGGGCACCTACCGGCCTGGGGAGTTCCTCTTTCAGTATCCTATCTTTTTGCCTTTTCATACTGATCATGGGGTTCTCAAGGCAGGAACTGAAGTGGTTTGCCATTCCCTTCTCCAGTGGACCCCATTCTGTCAGACCTCTCCACCATGACCCATCCATCTTGGGTGGCCCCACATGGCATGGCTTAGTTTCACTGAGTTAGACAAGGTTGTGGTCCATGTGATCAGATTGGCTAGTTGTCTGTGATTATGGTTTCAGTCTGTCTGCCCTCTGATGCCCTCTCACAACATCTACTGTCTTACTTGGGTTTCTCTTACCTTGGATGCAATTTTTTGTATCTGGGTGACTTTTTTAATGTTGCCATATATGTCTTCTAGTCCAAAATCATAGATTAATTAGATCAGTTTTGTGACAGTATGTTATAACATCAAAATTAGTATTAGAAATTCAACTGTGAAAAAGCTCATTAGAGATTGGGACAGGAAAAAACAAAGGAATGCTCCAGAAATTTTCTTTGGTGCAGAGATCTAATAAAGGTATTTTAAGGAATTGCCTGTGTTTCAAAGGGCTTCCCAGATGGTGCTATTGGTAAAGAACCCATCTGCCAATGCAGGAGACATAAAAGATATGGGTTCTTCCCCTGGGTGTGGAAGATCCCCTGGAGTGGAGCCTGGCAACCCACTCCAGTATTTATGCCTGGAGAATCCCATAGACAGAGGAGCCTGGTGGGCTACAGTACATAGGGTCACAAAGAGTCAGACAAGATTAAAGCAATATAGCACTCTTGCTTGTGATGCAAACTCAAGATTAACAGCAATCTCTTGGCAGCAGGATTTGATGCATGGGGTTTGAACTTTATTCTTTTCCTGGGAAAGTGAGAAGCAATCATGGTATCCAAATGACAGGAACATAAGTTCTGATCAAGCAGCCTCTCCTTTTCCCATTCATTCAGAATCCTTGCTAAATGGTATTGAATCATAGGAACATTCCCAGTTCACTTGATTTTCATGGAAGCTCTTTTTTCCCCCATATCCTGTATTGAATATGAATTTAGGTCTTAGGGGGAAAAAAATCTTCTTTTTTCTAAATATTCCCTTTGTTGATGAGACCTTAGTGCTAAAGGCTTCGCTCCTTTAGAGAAAGTCAGGAATCCTTGGAAGACTAAGTCATAGAGAAAGAAGCAGTTCTCATCCAGTGTAGAGATCACGCAAGGTAAAAGCAAGGGTTAAAGTCTGTGCCCTCCAGCAGCTGAGTGAATTCTCACAGTGGCCATAAGGAGGTAAACAGAGAGTACATGGACTGCAGCCCAGCAAGCTCCTCTGTCCATGGGATTTTCCAGGCAAGAATACTGGAGTGGGTTGTTATTCCTTTCCCCAGGCTATCTTCAGGACTCAGGGTTGGAACGAGGGGCTCCTGCATTGCAGACAGAATCTTTACCATCTGAGCCACCAGGGAAGCCCCCTTTTAACTTTCTTTCCCACGCAGGTGGCTAGACCATACCTATAAATCCAGACACAAACAGTAACAACCTGGATATTGGGAACAGAGGATCTCATTGTGTTATATTATTCTATAAATATAAACATTCCATAATAAAAATATTTTTGAGTAAAAATACCTTGGATGGAGTGTCAGAGCATTCGATGGCAAATAGTAGGGCAATGTCTTAGAAATGACCTGGAGAATAATTGGAAATCAGCAGTTGTCATGAGCTATAATGGTGTTCACAAAACCAAGAGCAGAAACCCTCTCCACCACCATTAACACATCATCTGTGTGGCTCAGCAAATAAATAGAGCTCTGGTTTCCAGAAGATATTTAGATGCCATAGATGTTTAGAGGAACGACTTACCATCTGCAAGAACCCCAAGAACCTCTGCTCTAAGGCACAGATCAGAACAGTGATAATTTTCTTTACATCAAGAGAAAGAAAAGTCACCTCATTACACTATTAGCAGCAAACACATACACATCTGAAATGGTTCATCCCAGCCTCCATCTAATTAATTGTTTCTACGATAAATAAATAATGGAAATTAAATGGAGGAAGTTTCTGAGCTAACATCCTGATCCTTTTAATAGCGTCCTACTAGCACTATTTCTGTCTCTCTGACTATTTAGCACACGCCTCATTCCTGCAGAGACAACAGCTCCATTGAATGCAGGCCATTATTCCTAGCCTGTACACTGGCTCCGCATCTTGGTATCCAGCTGATTCCATAGTCTGCTCACTTCCCTTGAACCCAAGTCACTCCATGCCCAGTCCAGTCCCTGTAACATGCTATTCTTAGTAGAGTTGCAATGTTCAAAGCAGATACAACAACTTCTGGTGTGAGGAAGAAGGATTGTGACCCTATCCTTTCATCCATACTGCCTGAGAAATCATTTGCTTATCCAACAACCCCATCAAGATATTTATCTGGGCAGGGGTTTGAGTTAGATTCTACACCCTATTTCTTTCCTACAACTCTACTCAAGCATGTCTGTTTTTTGTTTTGTTTTGTTTCCCCTACTCATATGTGGATCTCTGTATAGCCTAGAGATAAATTTTACATTTTTAAATCACCAATAGCTATCAGGGCTAAAAATAGATGTTGTTAGAATTTAGTTTATACCAAATGGATACTTTTCAAAACACACTTAAATTTTATGAAAATGATGGCAATTCATACAATTCCTCTTTGGATTCTTCTGAGGTTGAGGGGAGCAGAAAGGTGTTGAAATAATTTTTATCTCCATGCTATTGTATTTTTTAAGTTTGAAAAGAATAACAGGAAAATACTAACAAGACAATAAGAAATAAATTTTCTGCATTTTAGTTACCAATAACTTCTCAGCACATTGTTCCTGAATTTTTAGAAGTTTTCTCATTTTTTTCATTCACTTCTTTACGATTTATTTCTGCTTTCTGTAGTAAGCTATCTCTATCTTTATTTGAAAGAACTAGGGAAAACTGAATATTAATACTAACGTAATAGTTGGAAAACTGAAGAGTTCTTGTTGTTGTTTTGCTTTTGTTTTTTGGTTGACGTTTTTCTTCACTTGCTTAGCTGCATTTCCTTTTTATTTTCAGTGATCATGATATTGTATTTTTGGAAGGTAAGAATTAAGAAAATAAACATAATAGATACTAAATATAATGTGTGGAGCATTATTTACTTTGTAAAGGCATATGTAAGGGAAGTAAATGTTCTGTTTGATATTTTCACCTCTACATGTAAGGATAGGGGTAATGTGTGCTGTTCCAAAGAATCTCACCTCATCTGGACATTTCTGTTGGTCCAACTAGTGTGAGAGCATTAATAACTAGGTTTCCTCAACAGTTATTAGATTCCATCATATTCTCAGCAATGAAGATATTTGAGGAGAAAGAATCGCTCTGAGTCTGGGTGATTGGGGATTTTTATCACTAATAGGGACATGGTGAAATGGAGCTTTTAAAAAAAGGTACTAAAATAAAAATCATGTAGAAGAACGGAAGGATAGCACCCCCAAATTCTGCAAATTTTTTAGCATCTTTGGATGATGGTCAGATAGTCTAACCATGTCTGGAAGCTTTACTTCTTAATCTATTTTCTGTTTTAGATGGAAATTTAACTTTTGAGGCAAAACTTTCTCCTGGCGATGATCCTGAGCATAGCAGCTTTCACTTCTTTATTTCTCAAGCTGTAGATGAGAGGATTCAACATGGGAATCACTGCTGTGTAGAACACTGCCACCACTTTATTGAGATCCAGAGAAAAAACTGTGCCTGGCCTCATGTAGATAAAGAAGAGAGTCCCATACAAGACGGAGACAGCTGTGAGATGTGAAGAGCAGGTGGAAAAGGCCCTGTGCCTCCCATGAGCAGAGCGGATGCTCAGGATAGAGATGAGGATGTAAAAATAGGAGGTTAATATAGTCAGGCTGATGACGATAAGTACAGATCCAGCCACGATGAAAACTAGCAATTTATTGATCCGCATGTCAGCACATACCAGAGAGACAAGCGGGGACATGTCACAGAAGAAGTGATTGATAATGTTGGAACCACAAAAGGGAAGTCGAAAAGCAGCTGTTGTGTGGGTCATGGTGTTCAGAAATCCAACAGCGTAGGGTCCGACCACCAGCTGTATGCAGAGCCTGTGGGACATGACAACTGAATACAGCAGTGGGTTACAGATGGCCACGTAGCGGTCATAAGCCATGGATGCCAGGAGAAGGCACTCGATGGCCACAAAGAACCCAAAGAACCACTGCTGCAAGGCGCAGCCCAGGAAAGAAATGGCTTTCCTTTCCGCGAAGAAGTCTCTGAGCATCTTGGGGCCAACCACGGATGAAAAGCAGACATCCACAAAGGACAGGTGACTGAGAAAGAAGTACATCGTTGTGTGCAGGCGGGAATCCATCCAGATGAGGGTAACCATGCCCAGGTTTCCCGTCATGGTAACAAGGTAAAAAAGAAGGAGGAGCAAGAAGAGGAAGCCTTGCGCATGCGGATGGCACCTTAAGCCCATGAAAATAAACTCCGTGACCCTGGTATAGTTTTCACCAGCCATTGGTTAGTTCAGTCACTAGAGTGAGAAAAAGAAAAAAACAAGAAATTGATAGTGCACAAAGCTTTAAATTCCTTAAAAGCATAACATTATCCATATGAAAAGAAATTGCAGGTTTTCAGTTTAGGAACGTTGGCATAAAAAAGCTAGAATAAAACGCCAGCAAATCAAATACAGTTCTAAAGAGCAATACGGCTTAAATGCTTTAGAGAGAAAATTCGGGTTTAACTAAGAGTTTGTTCGACATTAGAAAACCTATAAAATATTTTAAGTGTTGATCAGTCTTATTTTCCCATAAATCCATTTAACTCATCTTGAACATTCGAAGATAAATAGAGAAGCAGAGATAGGTTTAAAAAGTGAGTTAAACTTACATGTCAGTGAGTTCCTTTCTTCTTTAGAGAATTAATACTGGAGTACACACTGTGCTCTTTTTTCAGCATGCATTTCTTCGTCCCATCCAGACCTGTGCCTTTGCATAGAGAGGAAGTCCGACTGTCTAGTTGTCACTTGGTTGTATTCTTAGTTTTTCCTCCAAGGAAGTAGGAAGATCACTCTGAAAAAAAAAAAAATTTCCACATGAATTAACGTTTTCAGAAGTAGTTGTATCATTTTTTGTTCTGGGAGAATTTGTTTCCCTAAAGTATACCATACCTTGGGAATTTTATTAAGAGGAGAGGAAATTAAAATGTTCTTGCTGCCTCTGAATGCTTTTAAAAATCCTCTGGGATCAAAATATTTGTTTTCTGTGTTTGACTCCTTTGCTTACCTCCTTCTTTAGCTATTTACAGAGTAAACTTCAGTGTAATGATGACTCAATTTCTGGAACTGTTTATCTAAAGTTCATTATAGTAGAGAATTTTCCACAGGATACCTTATTTGACATTGTGATCATTTTAGTTAGTGTCTTTTTCCAATACGGACAAAAAAAAAAAAATCACTGAGAATCAAAATGTGTGAAGAATCTCTATTATATTTATCCAGGGTTTTCCATGAGAAATTGAGAGCTGTTTCACTGACAAAGGCAAATCTCATGCTGCATTGGAGCTTTACCAATCATTTTGCTGGTTTCTAGTGAGATTGAGCAACTTTGCAATATTTACAGGACATTTACATAACCAGTGGTTGGTTACTCAAGTGTTTGCCCACATTTTTTCACCAGATTTCCTGACTTGTTAAATATATATATATATATATATATATAATTATTATTCATGTATTTCAGGCATACCAGCTATATTCACTGTAAATACATCTTTCCTTGGTGTGTCTTACATGTTTATGCTCTTAAAGGCAAGCCTATGGTCTCAATTTTAATGTAGTTTAGAGAAACAATATTTTCCTTTATGTTTAGTATTTTTGTAGCTTTTTTTTTTTTACATTTGTAACCACATATCACAGAGATCCTGTCCCATATTTTTTCTAAATGTTTTAATTCCTTGCCTTTCACATCTTGATTTCCAAATCATCTTGAGATGACCTTAGTATGTGTTGTGAGGTAAGGGTAAATGATCACTTTTTTCCAATGCAGACATTCAATGGATCCAATACCATTTTTTTCAAATCTTTTCTCTCGTCAGTATCAGTCAATTCAGTTCAGTCGCTCAGTCGTGTCCGACTCTTTGCGACCCCATGAATTGCAGCATGCCAGGCCTCCCTGTCCATCACCAACTCCCAGAGTTCACTCAGATTCACGTCCATCAGGTCAGTGATGCCATCCAGCCATCTCATCCTCTGCGGTCCCCTTCTTCTCCTGCCCCCAATCCCTCCCAGCATCAGAGTCTTTTCCAATGAGTCAACTCTTCGCATGAAGTGGCCAAAGTACTGGAGTTTCAGCTTTAGCATCATTCCTTTCAAAGAACACCCAGGACTGATCTCCTTCAGAATGGACTGGTTGGATCTCCTTGCAGTCCAAGGGACTCTCAAGAGTCTTCTCCAACACCACAGTGCAAAAGCATCAATTCTTTGGTGCTCAGCTTTCCTCACAATCCAACCTTCACATCCATACATGACCACAGGAAAAACCATAGCCTTGACAAGACCTTTGTTGGCAAAGTAATGTCTCTGCTTTTGAATATGCTGTCTAGGTTGGTCATAACTTTCCTTCCAGGGAGTAAGCATCTTTTAATTTCATGGCTGCAATCACCATCTGCAGTGATTATGGAGCCCCTCAAAATAAAGTCTGGTACTGTTTCCCATCTATTTCCTTGAAGTGATGGGACCAGATGCCATGATCTTCGTTTTCTGAATGTTGAGCTTTAAGCCAACTTTTCGCTCTCCTCTTTCACTTTCATCAAGAGGCTTTTTAGTTCCTCTTCACTTTCTGCCATATGGGTGGTGTCATCTGCATATCTGAGGTTATTGATATTGTGCTTCTTCCAGCCCAGTGTTTCTCATGATGTACTGTGCATATAAGTTAAATAAGCAGGTTGACAATATACAGCCTTGACATACTCCTTTTCCTATTTAGAACCAGTCTGTTGTTCTATGTCAAGTTCTAACATATACTGCAGTGTAATAAACCAACATAGTCACGAAAACTGGCAGAAAGCATAACAAAAAATACGTAAAACAAAAATTCTAGGATATTACTAACTACTTTTATCCTTCAAAGTTACTGAACTAAAATTAAATGCATTTTTGTTGTTGTTTATTTTTTAATTGAAATTTAAATAGTTTTTTAAAATATAAATTTATTTATTTTAATTGGAGGTTAATTACTTTACAATATTGTATTGGTTTTGCCATACATCAACATGAATCCGCCACAGGTATACGTGTTCCCCTCCTGAACCCCCCGCCCTCCTCCCTCCCCATCCCATCCCATCCCCATCCCATCCCATCCCATCCCTCTGGTACATCTCAGTGCACCAGCTCCAAGCATCCAGTATCATGTATAGAATCTGGACTGGTGATTCATTTCATATGATATTATACATGTTTCAATGCCATTCTCCCAAATCATCCCACCTCACCCTCATAAATACATATTAAAGAAAGTCTTTAAGGATGACAAAGTGTAGATCTCAATAAGTCTTATACTAGTACAAAACATCATTTATTCCCCCATTTTTTGATTTGTTGCCATGTTCCAGAAAATAGAACACAAAAATATGGCTGAAGGAATATTGTAACTGGAGAAAATAAAACCATGAGACCGAATTATGGAGTCACATGTAATGCATTGACTCTTCATGGCTGTTGGTGCATTATCTGTAAGTATAGAACTAATATCCTGCCTATGTCACAAAGATCAATACATTATAACAATAATAGCTAATACTTTATTAAAGAACATGGAGGCATTCTGTACTTCATATGCACCAAGCATATCATTACAGCAGCAAAATCCCAATAAGTTATTACTATGACTAAAGAGTACAGAGGATATAAAAGGCCTTGGGAATAAATCTACGCCAAACATGAAGGTAATATTAGAGAGTGCTATGGTTACATACTTCCTCAATATCTCACTTTTCAGGTTTACTGATATATAATTAACATAATATTTTATTAAGCCCAAGGTATATAGCATAATGATTCAATATTTGTGTATATTGCCAAATGATTACCCCATTTAGCTTATCATCACCTAACAGAGTTCTGAATTTTATTTCTCATCATGAGATTGATTAAAATTTCCTTTCTCAGCAACTTAAGAATATAAAATACAGTATTGTTAGCTATAGAAACTATGCTATAGTTTGTGGAACATATTTATCTTATAATTGAAAGCTTTAAACTTTGACCTTAATACATTTTTTAACAGTCTATGTTTAAAGAGTCAAGGTCAAGATTACAGACAACGAGAGATCTCAACACACCAAGAAAAATGAAAATGCTAAGTCACTGCTATGATTACGTTTACTCAGGACTTAACAAAGAACTTCTGATATCCTAGTCATAAAATTTTTTATATGAATAAGAATATTTTTAAGTCTTAGGATTCAATAATCTACTCTTTGAGTTTAAAGTTCTAAAATCCATCCCTACTGAATCAGAAATGAGAAAAACAAAGTGAGAAAATTATAACCCAAGACATTGTATGACTTGTCAATGACCCAAAATCTCAACATAAAATAAAGATCCAGTACTCTTGCCTGAAAATCTCATGGATGGAGGAGCCTGGTAGGCTGCAGTCCATGGGGTCGCTAGAGAGTCGGACACGACTAAGCGACTTCACTTCGCTTTCACTTTCATGCATTGGAGAAGGAAATGGCAACCTCTCCAGTGTTCTTGCCTGGAGAATCCCAGGGACGGGGGAGCCTGGTAGGCTGCCGCCTATGGGGTAGCACAGAGTCGGACACGACTGAAGCGACTTAGCAGCAGAAGCAGCATACCCAGCCCACGTGGTTATGTCTTGCATACTGATTACTCTCGATTTGTAGTATAAATGGTGTTCCAGTTAGTTTACCCATAAGAAACTTCTTCCTTTCATATGTCCTTCTGAATGATTCTTTTACTTCCCTGTTTCTCAGGCTATAGATACGTGGTTCCAACATGGGGATCAGGGCTGTGTAGAACACAAAAACCACTTTATTAATGTCCAAGGAGAAACTGGAGCTTGGACGTAAATAGATGAAGAAGTACCCCATAAAGGATGGAGACAGCAGTCAGGTGTGAAGAGCAGGTGGAGAAGGCCTTCCACCTCCCTGTCAGCAGACGGATCCTCAGGACAGTGACAACAACTAAATGTAGGAGGCCAAGGTGATCCGGCCACTGAGTACTCCTGGAGCTCCAGCCAAGAGAAAAGTGAAACTTCATGGACCCGTGTGTCTGCACATGCCAGGGAGAGACAGGAAGAAGGTCACAGAAGAAGGGACTGATGATTTTTGGACCACAGTAAGGCAGGCAAAAGGTGAAAGTTGTGTGGATCATGGTGCTTATAAGGCCCTCGATATAAGGAGCTTCCACCAGCTGCCCACAGACTCACTGAGATATAATGAGTGTGTAAAATAGGGGCTTACAGATGGCCATATGCCAGTCATATGCCACGGAAGCCAGGAGGAAACATTCAGTCACTACACACTGACCAAAAAAACAGATCTGGGCAGCAAAATCAAGGACAGAGATGACTTTTTCTCCACAAAGATGTCAGTTAACATCTTGGGACCAATGACAGAAGAGGAATAGACATCCACAAAGGACAAGGGGCTGAGAAAAAAGTTCACGGGGCTGTGCAGTTGAGAATCCATCCAAATGAGAGTGATCATCCTGAAGTTTCCCAGAAAAGTGGCCACATAGACCAAGAGAAACATCACAAAAAGAACAACCTGGAGCTGGAGGCGATTTGTCGAGCCCACGGAAACAAACTCAGTCACCAGAGTTTCATTTTCCGTAATCCATTTCTCTGATCTAATCTGTAATGAGAATGAGAGAGATCTTTCTTTGGAGTCCATTCATAATTGGGTTTCCTCATTTTAAAAATGAATGAATTTTCATCTTTTTACATTTACAGGGTAGATCGACAGACAACACTCCTGACTTCTGCCTCTGAGTGGTCATCATCCGCTTATTGTTTGCATGATATTAAGTCACTAAACCTCAGTTTCTTCTTGATTAAAACAGATTTTTAGGTGTAGAAGTAGCTTTTGGAGATTCTCTAAAGCAATTCCTCTAACTGTGCCAGATAACATTTCTAAAAATCCCTGCCTTTGAACCAAGGATATTTTAAGACATGTTTCACAGATAAGGTATCATGTGCATTTAATGAATTCAGGCTGATAGTTCTCACTCTCACCCTAGATAAAGGCTGTAAGAAATATAACTTGCTTGCTAACTGCTTCAGATTCTGGGGGAAAAAAAGTCAGTGTGTTGTCTAAAAGATAACTTCTGAAGTCTAAGAGGGAATGCAAGCTCAGACAAATGAAGTTGGCTTTCGAACAGAGTTCAAAGTCCTTAGCAGTATCTACTCTGTGATGCCTTCTCCAAAACCCCTATCCCTCATATTATTAATGCATGCTGATTACTTTATCAAACTCCATTCTTTTTCAGCCTATTAGAGAGACGAGTTCTTAAACATTCAATAGGTGCTGTAATAAACTGTGACATCAGAATCTGGGAGAGAAGAATATCTTAAGCAAGAAAATGACACACCTGGGCATTTATCCCCCTAAAAACCTATGTTGACAGAAAAACCTGGACAACTGTATTCATAGAAGCAGTATTCATGATGATCAAACACTTGAAATAACAAAAATAATTGAGCAAACTGTGGTATATCCATACCACAGAATACTTTCAGTAATAAAGAGGAGCAAAGAATGGCACAGGCAACAATCTGGCTGAATGTCAAGAGCGGAGCTGATAAAAGGAAAACAATCTGAAAAGGTCACACACTCTGTAGAGTCCATTTATACAACACACTCAGATGGCAGAATTTTAGAGATGGTGAAGAGGTTGCCTGGGATTAAGAATGTTGGGAAGGAGGATGGTGGTGTTACTATAAAAGGATAACACACAGGAGATCTTTGTGGGGATGGAATAGTTTTGTATCCTGATTGTGCTGGTGATTAAACAAATCTACATGAGTGCCAAAACAATACGAAACTATACACATAACATAGCGATGTTAATTTCCTGGGTTTTTATATTGCACTATAGTAAACTGGGGTAAAACTGACAGAATGGTACATGAGACCTCTCTGTACTATCTTTGAAGCTTCCTGTGAATATTTATTTCAAAATAAAAAGGTTTTAGAAAACAATGAATAGAAAGTTAGAGGAAGGGGAAGTGAGTATAGCACTATAGAAAAAGAAAAACTTAGGAAGGGAGATACACATTTTGGACACGGATATAATCACGGTGATTCCAGCCACACAATCACCCAGAAATATTGAGTGTGTGCAGGAGGTGTGTTGACAGAAAATGAATGCCAGCGTTCCTGGTAAGTCGCCTTGAAAGGATTTTACTTAACAGGAAATTAATAAAATAAAGACAACAGACCTCCTGTGGTCTCAGAGGCAATGGAGCTCAGAAAAGAAAAGACCTGGAGGGTGGAATTTCACATTAGTCAAAAATATCATACCTAAGTAGTGAAATGTTTCTTTGTAAACACAGAAATCATTTCAGGTCATTTATACTATGTTCACTTTCACTCAAAGATGGAAACAGCATTTTAAGTGTCAAAATAAAGGTGATTTTAAAAAATCTGTGACGATGTAACTAGAATATGCTCATCTGTGATCTCAACCAACCCAAAAGTATTATGTAGAAAACAACAGTTTCTGACTGGAAAAACACATGTCACTTTATTTTTCCTAGCCTTGCCCAAATAAAATATTCAATTCAGAAAACTCATGATCTTTGGACATGAGTAGCATAAGATTAAGTTAGCTGATTCAGAGTTTTGTTTTCTACATATAATATTCCAGTGTATGTAATGTGAAGAAATTAAGACCCAGAGAAACCAACCAAGGTCTCATCATTTTAACATTCTATGAGCCCATATGTCTTTTTTTTTTTTTAACATTCTATGAGCCCATATGTCTTAGCACATTCAGCATCTCTACAAATACAAAATTCAAACAAAGTGTACATTCAAGTTAGGTCATTTAAACCAAAAGACAAAGATGAAACATTCTATTTCTACCAAATTTTCCCTCATAATAAACTTAAAGATAATGCTTTCCTAAGCTTCTAAACTCACCTTCCACGTCTGGCTTCCTGATGGCAATTTGGGAAATTTCCTAAAAAGGAAAAGAAAAAATGCCCTACTGTGACAACCTAGAGGCAGGGATGAGGTGGGAGGTGGGAGGAAGGTTCAAAAGGGACGGACATATGTATACCTATGACTCATGTTGATGTATGACAGAAACCAACAGAACATTGTAAAGCAATTATCTTTCAATTAAAAATGAATAAATTAAAAACATAAATGACCAAAACTAATTCGTTATGTCAAAATTAATTATGAAATTAACATTCCCTCATATGAATTACTCTACAAACATAGACATGCCATTTTCTCTCGGCTTCTTCATGTTGACTAGGAGGATAGATAATATTCTGATACCATCTTGAAACTTGGATCTTCTTAATAGTACTTTAGTGAATTCATTGACTCAACTCTGCACAACCCTCACCAGAGGATTTTTCTAAAGAGCTGTTGTGTAAATTACCAATAACTCCCACAAGGACATGAAAGCTCAGGAGATCAGGCTTATAGAGAAGAAATTAAAGTTATTTTATGAGAAAATAATTTTGGGACTTTGAATCAAATGTACTTGCACCAATTAAAACTACACCTCCATTTGTAACCATCTGCCTCTGAAATTCTAACTCTGAACCTTCAACTACAACATAATTACCACCAGTCCTTGACACAGTGCAGTTTGAGAATGTAAGATAAAGTCCTGCTTCAGAGAGGTTACAATCAGAAGGGGAGTCTGAGTCCACAGCAGCACTAAGGACCCCAAAACTGCTTCACAAGCTAAACTACAAGGGTGGGATCATTGTAACAGAAGTTTTGAAATAGTCTCTTGGACATAAGCAATCTCAAAAGGTGATTAAGATATTCAGTTCAGTTTTGTTCAGGCATTCAGTCATCTCTGAATCTTTGTGACCCCATGAATCACAGCAGGCCAACTCCTGGAGTTCACTCAAACTCATGCCCATCAAGTCAGTGATGCCATCCAGACATCTCATCCTCTGTTGTCCCCTTCTCCTCCTGCCGCCAATCCCTCTCAGCATCAGGGTCTTTTCCAATGAGTCAATTCTTTTGTACCTGGTGTCAAACTATTGGAGTTTCAGCTTTATTTTTAATATAAATTTATTTATTTTAATTTGAGGTTAATTACTTCACAATACTGTATTGATTCTGCCATACATCAACACTGAAACATGTATAATATCATCTATGGAGTTTCGGCTTTAGCATCAGTCCTTCCAATGAACACTCAGGACTGATATCCTTTAGGATGGACCAGTTGGATCTTCTTGCAGTCCAAGGACGCTCAGGAGTCTTCTTCAACACAGTTCAAAAGCATCAATTCTTCGGTGCTCAGCTTTCTTCACAGTCTAACTCTCACATCCATACATGACCACTGGAAAACCATGACCTTGACTAGACGGACCTTTGTTGGCAAAATGTGTCTCCGCTTTCAATATGCTATCTAGGTTGGTCATAACTTTCCTTCCAAGGAGTAAGCGTCTTTTAATTTCATGGCTGCAATCACCATCTGCAGTGATTTTGGAGCCCCCAAAACAAGGTCTGACACTGTTTCCACTGTTTCCTCATCTATTTCCCATGAAGTGATAGGACCAGATGCCATGTTCCTTGTTTTCTGAATGCTGAGCTTTAAGCCAACTGTTTCACTCTCCTCTTTCACTTTCATCAAGAGGCTTTTAGTTCCTCTTCACTTTCAGCCATAAGGGTGGTGTCATCTGCATATCTGAGGTTATTGATATTTCTTCTGGCAATCTTGATTCCAGCTTGTGCTTCTTTCAGCCCAGTGTTTCTCATGATGTACTCTGCATATAAGTTAAAATAAGCAGGGTGACAATGCAGCCTTGACGTACTCCTTTTCCTATTTGGAACCAGTCTGTTGTTCCATGTCCAGTTCTAACTGTTGCTTTCTGACCTGCATATAGGTTTCTCACCATCATGATTATCTGTTGTGGCCAGAGGAGCTACTCACGTCTGAGGACGGGGGTGGCGGACGAGAGAACCACCCCACGTCCAAGGAGCTGCGGCTGCACGGGTGCAGGAGGGCCTAGAGCTACTCCACGTTCAAAGTCAGGAGGGGTGACTCGCCCAAGGTAAGAGACCAGTGGCTGTGCTTTGCTGACACAGCCATGAAGAGATACCCACAAGGTAAGAGAGCCAAGTAAGATGGTAGGTATTGCGAGTGGGCATCAGAAGGCAGACATTGAGACCATAATCACAGACAACTAGCCAATCTGATCACACAGACCACAGCCTTGTCTAACTCAATGAAACTAAGCCATGCCCGAGGCAACCCAAGACAGGCGGGTCATGGTGGAGAGGTCTGACAGAATGTGGTCCACTGGACAAGGAATGGCAAACCACTTCAGTATTCTTGCCTTGAGAACCCCATGAACAGTATGATTAAGGTATAGGTAAGTAAAAATAAGGTGGACTGATGGTATCTAAGCAGCAGAGGAGTGCTACAATTTGGACAACATCTTTGAAAGACAAAATCGGTACACACTGTATATGGAAATTTCAAAAATAAAATAGGATTGGACTCAAACTTCAAAGCATTTTAACATTTAGAGTAAAAATTCTTACTCTAAGCAATGAAGAATCTTTCAAGGTGTTACAGAAAACAGATAATATCTATTCGCATAGGCGTTGCCCCAGGACATTCATCCTGTCATTAGAGATGCATACTAGGCATCCTTCAAGAGGATGCACTGGTCACAGCAAACACCCTCTTCCAACAACAAAGAGGAGACCCTACACACGGACGTCACCAGATGCTCAATACCAAAATCAGACTGATTATATTCTTTGCAGCCAAAGATGGAGACGTTCTATACAGTCAGCAAAAAACAAAGACCGGAAGCTGACTCTGGCTCCGATCATGAACTCATTATTGTCAAATCCAGACTTAAATTGAAGAAAGTAGAAGGTCATGGTGACCTAAATCAAATCCCTTATGAGTATACAGTGGAAGTGAGAAATAGATTTAAAGTTATATCCGATAGACAGAGTGCCTGAAGAACTGTGGATTGAACTTCATGACTTTGTATAGGAGGCAGGGATCAAGAACATCCTCAAGAAAAGAAATGCAAAAAGGCAAGATGGTTGTCTGAGGAGGCCTTACAAATAGCTATAAAAAAGAGAAAGTGAGTAAGTCACTCAGTCATGTCCAACTTTTTGTGACCCCATGGACTGTAGCCTACAGGCTCCTCTGTCCATGGGATTTTCCAGCAATAGTACTGGAGTGGATTGCCATTTCCTTCTCAGGGATCTTCCAAATCCAGGGATTGAACCCGGTCTCCACTGTTTACAGGCGCTTTGCCGTCTGAGCCACCACTGTGAAAAGAGAAGTGAAAGGCAAAGGAGAAAAGGAAAGATACACCCATTTGAATGCAGAGTTCCAAAGAATTGAAAAGAAAATAAGAAAGCTTTCTTCAGTGATCAATGCAAATAAATAGGAAAACAACAAAATGGGAAGACTAGAGATCCTTCACGGAGAAGGCAATGGTAACCCACTCCAGTACTCTTGCCTGGCAAATCTCATGGACAAGAGCGCCTGGTAGGCTGCAATCCATGGGGTCACTAGGAGTCAGACAGGACTGAGCGACTTCACTTTCACTTTCACTTCCTTGCATTGGAGGAAAATGGCAACCCACTCCGTGTTCTTGCCTGGAGAATCCCAGGAACTGAGGCCTAGTAGGCTGCCATCTATAGTCGCACAGAGTCGGACACGACTGAAGCGACTTAAAGCAGCAGCAGCAGCAGAGATCTCTTCAAGAAAATTAAATATACCAAAGGAACATTTCCCATGCAAAGATAGGCACAATAGAGGACCGAAATGGTATGGACCTAACAGAAGCAGAAGATATTAAGGAGGGGTAAGAATACACAGAAGAGCTGTACAAAAAAATCTTCATGACTCAGATAATCATGATGGTGTGATCACTCACTTAGAGCAAGACATCCTGGAATGTGAAGTTAAGTGGGCCTTAGGAAGCATCACTGTGAACAAAGCTAGTGGCAGTGATGCATTTCTAGTTGAGCTATTTCAAATCCTAAAAGATGATGCTGTGAAAGTGCCACTCAATATGCCAGCAAATGTGGAAAACTCAGCAGTGGCCACAGGAGTCAAAAGGTCAGTTTTCATTCCAACCCCAAAGAATGCTCAAACTACTGCACAATTGCACTCATCTCACATGCTAGTAAAGTAATGCTCAAAATTCTCCATGGCTTCAACAATACGTGAACTGTGAACTTCAGATGCTCAAGCTGGATTTAGAAAAGGCAGGGGGATGAGAGATCAAATTGCCAAGATTTCTTGGCTCATCGAAAAAGCATAGAATTCCAGAAAAACATCTACTTCAGCTTTGGACTATGCCAAAGCCTTTGACTTTGTGGATCACAACAAACTGTGGAAAATTCTTAAAGAGATGGGAATACCGGACCGCCTGACCTGCCTTCTGAGAAACTGGTATACACGTCAGGAAGCAACAGTTAGAACTGGACATGGAACAACAGACTGGTTCCAAATCAGGAAAGAGTCTATCAAGGCTATAAATTCTTACCCTGTTTATTTAATTTATATGCAAAGTAAATCATGAGAAATGCTGAGCTAGATGAAGCACAGCTGGAATCAAGATTGCTGGGAGAAATATCAATAACTTAAGAAATGCAAATGACACCACCCTTATGGCAGAAAGTGAAGAACTATAGAGCCTCTCGGTGAAGTAAAAGAAGAGAGTGAAAAGTTGGCGAAACTCACATTCAGAAAACTAAGATCATGGCATCTTGTCCCATCACTTCATGGGAAATAGGTGGAGAAACAATAGAAACAATGATAGACTTTATTTTGAGGTCTCAAAATGACTGCAGATGGTGACTGCAGCCATGAAATTAAAAGATGATTGCTCCTTGGAGAAAAGTTTTGACCAACCTAGACAGCATATTAAAAGCAGAGACATTACTTTTTTTTTTTTTTTCAGCTGTAAATGGGAACTCTGATAACAGTTTTTTTTGCACTCTATTTATTTATTTATTTATTTATTTATTTAAATTTTAAAATCTTTAATTCCATGCGTTCCCAAACATGAACCCCCTCCCACCTCCCTCCGCATATCTCTAGGTCATCCCCATGCACCAGCCCCAAGCATGCTATATCATGCATTGGACATAGACTGGCGATTCGATTCTTACATGATAGTATACATGTTAGTATGCCATTCTCCCAAATCATCCCACCCTCTCCCTCTCCCTCTGATTCCAAAAGTCCGTTATACACATCTGTGTCTTTTTGCTGTCTTGCATACAGGGTCATCATTACATCTTTCTAAATTCCATATATATGTGTTAGTATACTGTATTGGTGTTTTCTTTCTGGCATACTTCACTCTGTATAATCGGCTCAGTTTCATCCATCTCATCAGAACTGATTCAAATGAATTCTTTTTAGCTGAGTAATACTCCATTGTGTATGTACCACTGCTTTCTTATCCATTCATCTGCTGATGGACATCTAGGTTGTCTCCATGTCCTGGCTATTATAACAGTGCTGCAATGAACATTGGGGTACATGTGTCTCTTTCAATTCTGGTTTCCTTGGTGTATGCCCAGCCATGGGATTGCTGGGTCATAAGGTAGTTCTATTTGCAATTTTTAAGGAATCTCCACTGTTCTCCATAGTGGCTGTACTAGTTTGCATTACCACCAACAGTGTAAGAGGGTTCCCTTTCTCCACATCCTCTCCAGCATTTGTTGCTTGCAGATTTTGTATCATAGCCATTCTGACTGGTGTGAAGAGGTACCTCATTGTGATTTTGATTTGCATTTCTCTAATAATGAGTGATGTTGATCATCTTTTCATGTGTTTGTTAGCCATCTGTATGTCTTCTTTGAGAAATGTCTATTTAGTTCTTTGGCCATTTTTGATTGGGTCGTTTATTTTTCTAGAATTGAGTGCATAAGTTGCTTGTATATTTTGAGATTAGTGGTTTGTCAGTTGCTTCATTTGCTATTATTTTCTCCATTCAGAATCTTTCTTGCTTATATTTTCCTTTGTAGTGAAGCTTTTAATTTTATTTTATTTTTTCATATTTTAACTGCATCCTATTTAATAGATAACTCACAATCACAATACTGTTTTTTCCATCCTCACATCACCCGAATCATCTTTACCCAAACTTCCTACACTGTGCTTTTTTTTCTTTCTTTTTTTAAATTTTAAATCTTTAATTCTTACATGCATTCCCATAGATCGCATTTGTTCATTTTTGTTTTTATTTCAGAATTCTGGGAGGTGGATCATAGAGGATCCTGCTGTGATTTATGTCTGAGAGTGTTTGCCTATGTTCTCCTCTAGAGTTTTATAGTTTCTGGTCTTATATTTAGATCTTTAATCCATTTTGAGTTTATTTTTGTGTGGGGTGTTACAAAGTGATCTAGTTTCATTCTTTTGCAAGTGGTTGACCAGTTTTCCCAGCACCACTTGTTAAAGAGATTGTCATTACTCCATTGTATATTCTTGCCTCCTTTGTCGAATATAAGGTGTCCATATGTGTGGATTTATCTGGGCTTTCTATTTTGTTCCATTGATCTATATGTCTGTCTTTGTGCCAGTACCATACTGTTTTGATGACTATGGCTTTGTAGTAGAGCCTGAAGTCAGGCAAGTTAATTCCTCCAATTCCATTCTTCTTTCTCAAGATTGCTTTGGCTATTCGAAGTTTTTGTATTTCCATACAAATCTTGAAATTATTTGTTCTAGTTCTGTGAAAATGTGGCTGGTAGCTTGATAGAGATTGCATTGAATTTGTAAATTGCTTTGGGTAGTATACTCATTTTCACTATATTGATTCTTCGATCCATGAACATGGTATATTTCTCCATCTATTAGTGTCCTCTTTGATTTCTTTCATCAGTGATTTATAGTTTTCTATATATAGGTCTTTAGTTTCTTTAGGTATATATTCCTAAGTATTTTATTCTTTTCGTTGCAATGGTGAATGGAATTGTTTCCTTAATTTCTTTTCTACTTTCTCATTATTAGTGTATAGGAATGCAAGGGTTTCTGTGTGTTGATTTATATCCTGCAACTTTACTATATTCCTTGATTAGCTCTAGTAATTTTCTGGTGGAGTCTTTAGGATTTTCTATGTAGAGATCATGTCATCTGCAAACAGTGAAAGTTTTACTTCTTCTTTCAATTTGGATTCTGTTTATTTCTTTTCTGCTCTGATTGCTGTGGCCAAAACTTTAGAACTATGTTGAATAATAGTGGTGAAAGTGGGCACCCTTGTCTGTTCTGACTTTAGGAAATGCTTTCAATTTTCACCATTGAGGATAATGTTTGCTGTGGGTTTGTCATATATAGCTTTTATTATGTTGAGGTATGTTCCTTCTATTCCTGCTTTCTGGAGAGTTTTTAATCATAAATGGATGTTGAATTTTGTCAAGGCCTTCTCTGCATCTATTGAGATGATCATATGGCTTTTATTTTTCAATGTGTTAATGTGGTTAATTGCATTGATTGATTTGTGGATATTGGAAGAATCCTTGCACCCTGGGATAAAGCCCACTTGGTCATGGTGTATGATCTTTTAATGTGTTGTTGGATTCTGATTGCTGGAATTTGTTGAGGATTTTGCATCTATGTTCATCAGTGATATTGGCCTGTAGTTTTCTTTTTGTGACATCATTGTCAGGTTTTGGTATTAGGGTGATGGTGGCCTCATAGAATGAGTTTTGGAAGTTTACCTTCCTCTGCAATTTCTGGAAGAGTTTGAGTAGGATAGGTGTTAGCTCTTCTTGAAAATTTTGGTAGAATTCAGCTGTGAAGCCGTCTGGACCTGGGCTTTTGTTTCCTGGAAGATTTCTGATTACAGTTTCAATTTCCATGCTTGTGATGGGTCTGTTAAGATTTTCTATTTCTTCCTGGTTCAGTTTTGGAAAATTGTACTTTCTAAAATTTGTCCATTTCTTCCACATTATCCATTTTATCGGCTTACAACTGCTGATAGTAGTCTCTTATGATCCTTTGTATTTCTGTGTTGTCTGTTGTGATCTCTCCATTTTCATTTCTAATTTTATTGATTTGATTTTTGTCTCTTTGTTTCTTGATGAGTCTGGCTAGTGGTTTGTCAATTTTATTTATCCTCTCAAAGAGACCAGCTTTTGGCTTTGTTGATTTTTGCTATGGTCTCTTTTACATTTATTTCTGCCCACTTTAAGATTTTCCCTTCTACTAACTCTAGGGTTCTCAATTCTTCCTTTTCTAGTTGCTTTAGTTGTAGAGTTAGGGTTATTTATTTGACTTTTTCTTATTTCTTGAGGTATGCCTGTATTGCTATGAACTTTCCTCTTAGCATTGCTTTTATAGTGTCCGACAGGTTTGGGTTGTTGTGTTTTCATTTTCATTTGTTTCTATGCATATTTTGATTTCTTTTTGATTTCTTCTATGATTTGTTGGTTATTCAAAGTGTGTTGTTCAATCTCCGTGTTGGAATTTTTAATAGTTTTCTCCTGTAATTGAGATCTAATCTTAATGCATTATGGTCAGAAAAGCTGCTTGGAATGATTTCGATTTTTTGAATTTATCAAAGTTTAGATTTATGGCCCAGGATATTATTGTCCTGGAGAAGTTCCATGAGCACTTGAAAAAGGTGAAATTCGTTGTTTTGGGGGTGAAATGTCCTATAGATATCAATTAGGTCTAACTGATCTAATGTATCATTTAAAGTTTGCGTTTCTTTGTTAATTTTCTGTTTAGTTGATCTGTCCATAGGTGTGAGTGGGGTATTAGTATGCTCCCCACTGTTATTGTGTTATTGTTGATTTCCCTTTCATACTTGTTAGCATTGTCTTACATATTGTGGTGCTCCTATATTGGGTGCATATATATTTATAATTGCTATATATCTTCTTCTTGGATTGATCCTTTGATTATTATGTAGTGGTCTTCTTTGTCTCTTTTTCACAGCCTTTGTTTTAAAGTCTATTTTATCGGATATGGTATTTTGCCACTCCTGCTTTCTTTTGGTCTCTATTTGTGTGGAATATCTTTTTTCAGCCCTTCACTTTCAGTCTGTGTCCCTTGTTTTTGGTGGGTCTCTTGTAGCAGCATATAAGAAGTGTATTTTTGTATGCATTCAGCCAGTCTTTGCCCTTTGGTTGGGGCGTTCAACCCATTTACGTTTAGTAATTGGTTGATAAGTATGATCCCGTTGCCATTACTTTGTTATTTTAGGTTCAGGTTTATACACCTTTTTGTGTTTCTGTCTAGAGAAGATCCTTTAGAATTTGTTGGAGAGCTGGTTTGGTGGTGCTGAATTCTCTCAGCTTTTGCTTGTCTGTAAAGCTTTTGATTTCTCCTTCATATTTGAATGAGATCCTTGCTGGGCTGTAATCTGGGCTGTAGGTTATTGTCTTTCATCACTTTAAGTATGCTTGCCATTTCCCTCCTGGCCTGAAGAGTTTCTATTGAAGATCAGCT
>NW_024599800.1:0-1398 GCF_016772045.2 Ovis aries | reverse complement strand
AAAACCTCCTGGATTTTCTCGAGTTGCGGCAGGTGCTCTCGACTTACGACGGGGCCCTCAGGGACCCGCTCTGGTGGCCTCAGGAAAGGCCAGTCCCCATGCGAGTTCCTCGGGGCCTTTCGGAATTCCTCTCCCGCTGATGCCGGGGCCTAAGACCTTGTGTGAACTCAGGGCCGGAACCTGAGGATTCCTCTCCAGTGCTGACATGGATCTTGGGGTACTTCTGGAGTCTCCCAGGGGAGTCAGTCCTCGTCTCGAATGCGGGCATGCACTTGCGCTTTCCTCCAGAGCGGTAGCAGCAGTGTCACGCAGTCCGCCCCGTGGATCAAAGCATCTATGGTTTTCCCTCGTGTCTTTCCCACGAGGCTTTCCCACGAGGCTTTCCCACAGGGCTGTCCCACGTGCACACGTGGTGGGAGTCGATCCTCGGCTTGAACGTCAAGGCAGTGCAGGGAAAACAGGTTCCTCTGGAATGGACTGACACATCTGGGGGACTCTTGGAATGGTGGCACGACCCTGGAGTTCCTCTCGCCTTTCCTGTGGAGAGCGCCTCCTCTTGAGATGCGACGGGAACGCCGGGAATTCTTTCCCTACGAAACAGGGAAAGGATCCCTCATCTCGAGCTCGGAGGCGGAAAACACATCTCCCCTGGAACTTCCAAAGGGTCCTTCACACCCTTTCTGCAACTCAAGAAGTTCCCGACACACCCGTCTCCACTCGAGAGGAAGCACGAGGGTCCCGAACACATCCAGGGGAGCCCCGTTTCCGCCTCCGAGCTCGAGATGAGGGATCCTTTCCCTGTTTCGTAGGGAAAGAATTCCCGGCGTTCCCGTCGCATCTCAAGAGGAGGCGCTCTCCACAGGAAAGGCGAGAGGAACTCCAGGGTCGTGCCACCATTCCAAGAGTCCCCCAGATGTGTCAGTCCATTCCAGAGGAACCTGTTTTCCCTGCACTGCCTTGACGTTCAAGCCGAGGATCGACTCCCACCACGTGTGCACGTGGGACAGCCCTGTGGGAAAGCCTCGTGGGAAAGCCTCGTGGGAAAGACACGAGGGAAAACCATAGATGCTTTGATCCACGGGCGGACTGCGTGACACTGCTGCTGCTACCGCTCTGGAGGAAAGCGCAAGTGCATGCCCGCATTCGAGACGAGGACTGACTCCCCTGGGGAGACTCCAGAAGTACCCCAAGATCCATGTCAGCACTGGAGAGGAATCCTCAGGTTCCGGCCCTGAGTTCACACAAGGTCTTAGGCCCCGGCATCAGCGGGAGAGGAATTCCGAAAGGCCCCGAGGAACTCGCATGGGGACTGGCCTTTCCTGAGGCCACCAGAGCGGGTCCCTGAGGGCCCCGTCGTAAGTCGAGAGCACCTGCCGCAACTCGAGAAAATCCAGGAGG
>NW_024599799.1:0-1399 GCF_016772045.2 Ovis aries | reverse complement strand
CCTCCTGGATTTTCTCGAGTTGCGGCAGGTGCTCTCGACTTACGACGGGGACCTCAGGGACCCGCTCTGGTGGCCTCAGGAAAGGCCAGTCCCCATGGGAGTTCCTCGGGGGCCTTTCGGAATTCCTCTCCCGCTGATGCCGGGGCCTAAGACCTTGTGTGAACTCAGGGCCGGAACCTGAGGATTCCTCTCCAGTGCTGACATGGATCTTGGGGTACTTCTGGAGTCTCCCCAGGGGAGTCAGTCCTCGTCTCGAATGCGGGCATGCACTTGCGCTTTCCTCCAGAGCGGTAGCAGCAGTGTCACGCAGTCCGCCCCGTGGATCAAAGCATCTATGGTTTTCCCTCGTGTCTTTCCCACGGGGCTTTCCCACGAGGCTTTCCCACAGGCTGTCCCACGTGCACACGTGGTGGGAGTCGATCCTCGGCTTGAACGTCAAGGCAGTGCAGGGAAAACAGGTTCCTCTGGAATGGACTGACACATCTGGGGGACTCTTGGAATGGTGGCACGACCCTGGAGTTCCTCTCGCCTTTCCTGTGGAGAGCGCCTCCTCTTGAGATGCGACGGGAACGCCGGGAATTCTTTCCCTACGAAACAGGGAAAGGATCCCTCATCTCGAGCTCGGAGGCGGAAACGGGGCTCCCCTGGATGTGTTCGGGACCCTCGTGCTTCCTCTCGAGTGGAGACGGGTGTGTCGGGAACTTCTTGAGTTGCAGAAAGGGTGTGAAGGACCCTTTGGAAGTTCCAGGGGAGATGTGTTTCCGCCTCCGACCTCGAGATGAGGGATCCTTTCCCTGTTTCGTAGGGAAAGAATTCCCGGCGTTCCCGTCGCATCTCAAGAGGAGGCGCTCTCCACAGGAAAGGCGAGAGGAACTCCAGGGTCGTGCCACCATTCCAAGAGTCCCCCAGATGTGTCAGTCCATTCCAGAGGAACCTGTTTTCCCTGCACTGCCTTGACGTTCAAGCCGAGGATCGACTCCCACCACGTGTGCACGTGGGACAGCCCTGTGGGAAAGCCTCGTGGGAAAGCCTCGTGGGAAAGACACGAGGGAAAACCATAGATGCTTTGATCCACGGGGCGGACTGCGTGACACTGCTGCTGCTACCGCTCTGGAGGAAAGCGCAAGTGCATGCCCGCATTCGAGACGAGGACTGACTCCCCTGGGGAGACTCCAGAAGTACCCCAAGATCCATGTCAGCACTGGAGAGGAATCCTCAGGTTCCGGCCCTGAGTTCACACAAGGTCTTAGGCCCCGGCATCAGCGGGAGAGGAATTCCGAAAGGCCCCCGAGGAACTCGCATGGGGACTGGCCTTTCCTGAGGCCACCAGAGCGGGTCCCTGAGGGCCCCGTCGTAAGTCGAGAGCACCTGCCGCAACTCGAGAAAATCCAGGAGGTTT
>NW_024599798.1:0-1459 GCF_016772045.2 Ovis aries | reverse complement strand
CGGAAATCACGTGGGCCCCACGGGAAATCACGTGGCCCCACCGGAAATCACGGGCCCCACGGGGAAATCACGTGGGCCCCAGGGATCACGGCCCCACGGGAAATCACGTGGGCCCCACGGGAAATCACGTGGGCCCCACGGGAAATCACGTGGGCCCCACCGGAAATCACGTGGGCCCCACGGAAATCACGTGGGCCCCACCGGAAATCACGTGGGCCCCACCGGAAATCACGTGGGCCCCACCGGAAATCACGTGGGCCCCACGGAAATCACGTGGGCCCCACGGGAAATCACGTGGGCCCCACGGGAAATCACGGGCCCCACGGGAAATCACGTGGGCCCCACGGGAAATCACGTGGGCCCCACGGGAAATCACGTGGGCCCCACGGAAATCACGGGCCCCACGGGAAATCACGTGGGCCCCACGGGAAATCACGTGGGCCCCACGGGAAATCACGTGGGCCCCACCGGAAATCACGTGGGCCCCACCGGAAATCACGGCCCCACCGGGAAATCACGTGGGCCCCACCGGAAATCACGTGGGCCCCACCGGAAATCACGTGGGCCCCACGGGAAATCACGTGGGCCCCACCGGAAATCACGTGGGCCCCACCGGAAATCACGGGCCCCACCGGAAATCACGTGGGCCCCACGGGAAATCACGTGGGCCCCACCGGAAATCACGTGGCCCCACGGGAAATCACGTGGGCCCCACCGGAAATCACGTGGGCCCCACGGGAAATCACGTGGGCCCACCCGGAAATCACGGCCACCCGGAAATCACGTGGGCCCCACGGAAATCACGTGGGCCCCACGGGAAATCACGTGGGCCCCACCGGAAATCACGTGGGCCCCACGGGAAATCACGTGGGCCCCACGGGAAATCACGTGGGCCCCACGGGAAATCACGTGGGCCCCAGGGGAAATCACGTGGGCCCCACGGGAAATCACGTGGCCCCACCGGAAATCACGTGGGCCCCACGGGAAATCACGTGGGCCCCACGGAAATCACGTGGGCCCCACGGGAAATCACGTGGGCCCCACCGGGAAATCACGTGGGCCCCACGGGAAATCACGTGGGCCCCACGGGAAATCACGTGGGCCCCACGGGAAATCACGTGGGCCCCACGGAAATCACGTGGGCCCCACGGGAAATCACGGGCCCCACGGAAATCACGTGGGCCCCACGGGAAATCACGTGGGCCCCACGGGAAATCACGTGGGCCCCACCGGGAAATCACGTGGGCCCCACGGGAAATCACGGGCCCCACGGAAATCACGTGGGCCCCACCGGGAAATCACGTGGGCCCCACCGGAAATCACGTGGGCCCCACGGGAAATCACGTGGGCCCCACCGGAAATCACGTGGGCCCCACGGGAAATCACGTGGCCCCACCGGGAAATCACGTGGGCCCCACCGGAAATCACGGGCCCCACGGGAAATCACGTGGGCCCCACC
>NW_024599797.1:0-1672 GCF_016772045.2 Ovis aries | reverse complement strand
TTCTGGAGTCTCCCCAGGGGAGTCAGTCCTCGTCTCGAATGCGGGCATGCACTTGCGCTTTCCTCCAGAGCGGTAGCAGCAGTGTCACGCAGTCCGCCCCGTGGATCAAAGCATCTATGGTTTTCCCTCGTGTCTTTCCCACGAGGCTTTCCCACGAGGCTTTCCCACAGGGCTGTCCCACGTGCACACGTGGTGGGAGTCGATCCTCGGCTTGAACGTCAAGGCAGTGCAGGGAAACAGGTTCCTCTGGAATGGACTGACACATCTGGGGGACTCTTGGAATGGTGGCACGACCCTGGAGTTCCTCTCGCCTTTCCTGTGGAGAGCGCCTCCTCTTGAGATGCGACGGGAACGCCGGGAATTCTTTCCCTACGAAACAGGGAAAGGATCCCTCATCTCGAGCTCGGAGGCGGAAACGGGGCTCCCCTGGATGTGTTCGGGACCCTCGTGCTTCCTCTCGAGTGGAGACGGGTGTGTCGGGAACTTCTTGAGTTGCAGAAAGGGTGTGAAGGACCCTTTGGAAGTTCCAGGGGTTAGATGTGATTAGCCTCGAGAAGCCTCAGCGGAAATGGGCCTCATCTCGCCTGGAGGGCAAAACCTCCTGGATTTTCTCGAGTTGCGGCAGGTGCTCTCGACTTACGACGGGGCCCTCAGGGACCCGCTCTGGTGGCCTCAGGAAAGGCCAGTCCCCATGCGAGTTCCTCGGGGGCCTTTCGGAATTCCTCTCCCGCTGATGCCGGGGCCTAAGACCTTGTGTGAACTCAGGGCCGGAACCTGAGGATTCCTCTCCAGTGCTGACATGGATCTTGGGGTACTTCTGGAGTCTCCCCAGGGGAGTCAGTCCTCGTCTCGAATGCTGACTCCCTGGGGAGATTCCAGAAGTACCCAAGATCCATGTCAGCACTGGAGAGGAATCCTCAGGTTCCGGCCCTGAGTCCACACAAGGTCTTAGGCCCCGGCATCAGCGGGAGAGGAATTCCGAAGGGGCCCCGAGGAACTCGCATGGGGACTGGCCTTTCCTGAGGCCACCAGAGCGGGTCCCTGAGGGCCCCGTCGTAAGTCGAGAGCACCTGCCGCAACTCGAGAAAATCCAGGAGGTTTGCCCTCCAGGCGAGATGAGGCCCATTTCCGCTGAGGCTTCTCGAGGCTAATCACATCTAACCCCTGGAACTTCCAAAGGGTCCTTCACACCCTTTCTGCAACTCAAGAAGTTCCCGACACACCCGTCTCCACTCGAGAGGAAGCACGAGGGTCCCGCACACATCCAGGGGAGCCCCGTTTCCGCCTCCGAGCTCGAGATGAGGGATCCTTTCCCTGTTTCGTAGGGAAAGAATTCCCGGCGTTCCCGTCGCATCTCAAGAGGAGGCGCTCTCCACAGGAAAGGCGAGAGGAACTCCAGGGTCGTGCCACCATTCCAAGAGTCCCCCAGATGTGTCAGTCCATTCCAGAGGAACCTGTTTTCCCTGCACTGCCTTGACGTTCAAGCCGAGGATCGACTCCCACCACGTGTGCACTTGGGACAGCGCTCTGGGAAAGCCTCGTGGGAAAGCCTCGTGGGAAAGACTCGAGGTAAAGCCATCGATCCCTTGATCCACGCGGCGGAATCCGTGACACTGCTGCTACCGCTCTGGAGGAAAGGGCAAGTGCATGCCCGCATTCCAGACGAGGACTG
>NW_024599796.1:0-1679 GCF_016772045.2 Ovis aries | reverse complement strand
TTCTGGAGTCTCCCCAGGGGAGTCAGTCCTCGTCTCGAATGCGGGCATGCACTTGCGCTTTCCTCCAGAGCGGTAGCAGCAGTGTCACGCAGTCCGCCCGTGGATCAAAGCATCTATGGTTTTTCCCTCGTGTCTTTCCCACGAGGCTTTCCCACGAGGCTTCCCACAGGGCTGTCCCACGTGCACACGTGGTGGGAGTCGATCCTCGGCTTGAACGTCAAGGCAGTGCAGGGAAAACAGGTTCCTCTGGAATGGACTGACACATCTGGGGGACTCTTGGAATGGTGGCACGACCCTGGAGTTCCTCTCGCCTTTCCTGTGGAGAGCGCCTCCTCTTGAGATGCGACGGGAACGCCGGGAATTCTTTCCCTACGAAACAGGGAAAGGATCCCTCATCTCGAGCTCGGAGGCGGAAACGGGGCTCCCCTGGATGTGTGCGGGACCCTCGTGCTTCCTCTCGAGTGGAGACGGGTGTGTCGGGAACTTCTTGAGTTGCAGAAGGGTGTGAAGGACCCTTTGGAAAGTGGTTAGATGTGATTAGCCTCGAGAAGCCTCAGCGGAAATGGGCCTCATCTCGCCTGGAGGGCAAAACCTCCTGGATTTTCTCGAGTTGCGGCAGGTGCTCTCGACTTACGACGGGGCCCTCAGGGACCCGCTCTGGTGGCCTCAGGAAAGGCCAGTCCCCATGCGAGTTCCTCGGGGGCCTCTCGGATTCCTCTCCCATCGATGCCGGGGCCTAAGACCTTGTGTGGAGTCGGGGCCGGAACCTGAGGATTCCTCTCCAGTGCTGACATGGATCTTGGGGTACTTCTGGAATCTCCCCAGGGGAGTCAGTCCTTCGAGACGAGGACTGACTCCCCTGGGAGACTCCAGAAGTACCCCAAGATCCATGTCAGCACTGGAGAGGAATCCTCAGGTTCCGGCCCTGAGTTCACACAAGGTCTTAGGCCCCGGCATCGAGGGAGAGGAATTCCGAAGGGCCCCGAGGAACTCGCATGGGGACTGGCCTTTCCTGAGGCCACCAGAGCGGGTCCCTGAGGGCCCCGTCGTAAGTCGAGAGCACCTGCCGCAACTCGAGAAAATCCAGGAGGTTTTGCCCTCCAGGCGAGATGAGGCCCATTTCCGCTGAGGCTTCTCGAGGCTAATCACATCTAACCCCTGGAACTTCCAAAGGGTCCTTCACACCCTTTCTGCAACTCAAGAAGTTCCCGACACACCCGTCTCCACTCGAGAGGAAGCACGAGGGTCCCGAACACATCCAGGGGAGCCCCGTTTCCGCCTCCGAGCTCGAGATGAGGGATCCTTTCCCTGTTTCGTAGGGAAAGAATTCCCGGCGTTCCCGTCGCATCTCAAGAGGAGGCGCTCTCCACAGGAAAGGCGAGAGGAACTCCAGGGTCGTGCCACCATTCCAAGAGTCCCCCAGATGTGTCAGTCCATTCCAGAGGAACCTGTTTTCCCTGCGCTGCCTTGACGTTGAAGCCGAGGATCGACTCCCACCACGTGTGCACGTGGGACAGCCCTGTGGGAAAGCCTCGTGGGAAAGCCTCGTGGGAAAGACACGAGGGAAAACCATAGATGCTTTGATCCACGGGGCGGACTGCGTGACACTGCTGCTACCGCTCTGGAGGAAAGCACAAGTGCATGCCCGCATTCGAGACGAGGACTGACTCCCCTGGGGG
>NW_024599794.1:0-2190 GCF_016772045.2 Ovis aries | reverse complement strand
CCCTCCAGAGCGGTAGCAGCAGTGTCACGCAGTCCGCCCCGTGGATCAAAGCATCTATGGTTTCCCTCGTGTCTTTCCCACGAGGCTTTCCCACGAGGCTTTCCCACAGGGCTGTCCCACGTGCACACGTGGTGGGAGTCGATCCTCGGCTTGAACGTCAAGGCAGTGCAGGGAAAACCGGTTCCTCTGGAATGGACTGACACATCTGGGGACTCTTGGAATGGTGGCACGACCCTGGAGTTCCTCTCGCCTTTCCTGTGGAGAGCGCCTCCTCTTGAGATGCGACGGGAACGCCGGGAATTCTTTCCCTACGAAACAGGGAAAGGATCCCTCATCTCGAGCTCGGAGGCGGAAACGGGGCTCCCCTGGATGTGTTCGGGACCCTCGTGCTTCCTCTCGAGTGGAGACGGGTGTGTCGGGAACTTCTTGAGTTGCAGAAAGGGTGTGAAGGACCCTTTGGAAGTTCCAGGGGTTAGATGTGATTAGCCTCGAGAAGCCTCAGCGGAAATGGGCCTCATCTCGCCTGGAGGGCAAAACCTCCTGGATTTTCTCGAGTTGCGGCAGGTGCTCTCGACTTACGACGGGGCCTCAGGGACCCGCTCTGGTGGCCTCAGGAAAGGCCAGTCCCCATGCGAGTTCCTCGGGGCCTTTCGGAATTCCTCTCCCGCTGATGCCGGGGCCTAAGACCTTGTGTGAACTCAGGGCCGGAACGTGAGGATTCCTCTCCAGTGCTGACATGGATCTTGGGGTACTTCTGGAGTCTCCCAGGGGAGTCAGTCCTCGTCTCGAATGCGGGCATGCACTTGCGCTTTCCTCCAGAGCGGTAGCAGCAGTGTCACGCAGTCCGCCCCGTGGATCAAAGCATCTATGGTTTTCCCTCGTGTCTTTCCCACGAGGCTTTCCCACGAGGCTTTCCCACAGGGCTGTCCCACGTGCACACGTGGTGGGAGTCGATCCTCGGCTTGAACGTCAAGGCAGTGCAGGGAAACAGGTTCCTCTGGAATGGACTGACACATCCATGGGGGCCCCGTTTCCGCCTCCGAGCTCGAGATGAGGATCCTTTCCCTGTTTCGTAGGGAAAGAATTCCCGGCGTTCCCGTCGCATCTCAAGAGGAGGCGCTCTCCACAGGAAAGGCGAGAGGAACTCCAGGGTCGTGCCACCATTCCAAGAGTCCCCCAGATGTGTCAGTCCATTCCAGAGGAACCTGTTTTCCCTGCACTGCCTTGACGTTCAAGCCGAGGATCGACTCCCACCACGTGTGCACGTGGGACAGCCCTGTGGAAAGCCTCGTGGGAAAGCCTCGTGGGAAAGACACGAGGAAAACCATAGATGCTTTGATCCACGGGGCGGACTGCGTGACACTGCTGCTACCGCTCTGGAGGAAAGCGCAAGTGCATGCCCGCATTCGAGACGAGGACTGACTCCCCTGGGGAGACTCCAGAAGTACCCCAAGATCCATGTCAGCACTGGAGAGGAATCCTCAGGTTCCGGCCCTGAGTTCACACAAGGTCTTAGGCCCCGGCATCAGCGGGAGAGGAATTCCGAAAGGCCCCCGAGGAACTCGCATGGGGACTGGCCTTTCCTGAGGCCACCAGAGCGGGTCCCTGAGGGCCCCGTCGTAAGTCGAGAGCACCTGCCGCAACTCGAGAAAATCCAGGAGGTTTTGCCCTCCAGGCGAGATGAGGCCCATTTCCGCTGAGGCTTCTCGAGGCTAATCACATCTAACCCCTGGAACTTCCAAAGGGTCCTTCACACCCTTCTGCAACTCAAGAAGTTCCCGACACACCCGTCTCCACTCGAGAGGAAGCACGAGGGTCCCGAACACATCCAGGGGAGCCCCGTTTCCGCCTCCGAGCTCGAGATGAGGGATCCTTTCCCTTTTTCGTAGGGAAAGAATTCCCGGCGTTCCCGTCGCATCTCAAGAGGAGGCGCTCTCCACAGGAAAGGCGAGAGGAACTCCAGGGTCGTGCCACCATTCCAAGAGTCCCCAGATGTGTCAGTCCATTCCAGAGGAACCTGTTTTCCCTGCACTGCCTTGACGTTCAAGCCGAGGATCGACTCCCACCACGTGTGCACGTGGGACAGCCCTGTGGGAAAGCCTCGTGGGAAAGCCCCGTGGGAAAGACACGAGGGAAAACCATAGATGCTTTGATCCACGGGGCGGACTGCGTGACACTGCTGCTACCGCT
>NW_024599793.1:0-2396 GCF_016772045.2 Ovis aries | reverse complement strand
GGGCCCCGATCCACACAAGGTCTTAGGCCCCGGAATCGACGGCGGGGGAATCCGAGAGGCCCCCTTAGGAACTCGCATCCGGGGACGCGGCCTTTCCTGAGGCCACCAGAGCGGGTCCCTGAGGTCCCCGTCTGTAAGTCCGAGAGCACCTGCCGCAACTCGAGAAATCCAGGAGGTTTTGCCCTCCAGGCGAGATGAGCCCATTTTCGCTGAGGCTTCTCGAGGCTAATCACATCTACCCACTGGAACTTCCAACGGGTCCTTCACACCCTTGCTGCAACTCAAGAAGTTTCCCAGAATACCCGTCTCCACTCGAGAGGAAGCCACGAGGGTCCCGAACACATCCAGGGGGGCCCCGTTTCCGCCTCCTAGCTCGAGAATGAGGGATCCTTTCCCTGTTTCGTAGGGAAAGAATTCCCGGCGTTCCGTCGCATCTCAAGAGGAGGCGCTCTCACCAGGAAAGGCGAGAGGAACTCCAGGGTCGTGCCACCATTCCAAGAGTCCCCCAGATGTGTCAGCCATTCCAGAGGAAACCTGTTTTTCCCTGCACTGCCTTGACGTTCAAGCGAGGATCGACTCCCACCACGTGTGCACGTGGGACAGCCCCTGTGGGAAAGCCTCGTGGGAAAGCCTCGTGGGGAAAGACTCGAGGGAAAACCATAGATCCTTTGATCACGCGGCGGGACTGCGGTGACCACTGCTGCTACCGCTCTGGAGGAAAGCGCAAGTGCATGCCCGCATTCGAGACGAGGACTGACTCCCCTGAGGAGACTCCAGAAGTACCCCAAGATTCCATGTCAGCACTGGGAGAGGAATCTCAGGTTCCAGGCCCGACTCCACACAAGGTCTTTAGGCCCCGGCATACGACGGGAGAGGAATCCCGAGAGGCCCTCCGAGGAACTCGCATGGGGACGGGCCCTTTCCTGAGGCCACTCACGAGCGGGTCCCTGAGGTCCCCGTCGTAAGTCGAGAGCAACTGCCGCAACTCGAGAAAAATCCAGGAGGTTTTGCCCTCCAGGCAGAGATGAGGCCCATTTCCGCTTGAGGCTTCTCGAGGGCTAAATCACAATCTAACCACTGGGAAACTTCCAAAGGGTCCTTCACACCCTTGACCTGCAACTCAAGAAGTTCCCCCGACATAGCCGGTCCTCCACTCGAGAGGAAGCACGAGGGTCCCGCACACATTCAGGGAGCCCCGTTTCCGCCTCCATGAGCTGAGATTGAGGATCCTTTCCCTGTTTCGTAGTAAAGGAATTACCGGCGTTCCCTTCGCATCTCAAGAGGAGGCGCTCTCCAAAGGAGAAAGGCGAGAGGAACTCCAGGGTCGTGCACAATTTCCAAGAGTTCCCCCACATTGTGTCAGATCCATTCCAGAGGAACCATGTTTTCCCTGCACTGCCTTGAGCGTTCAAGCGCGGATCGCACTCACCACCACGATGTGCACGTGGGACAGCGCCTGATGGGAAAGCCTCGTGGGGAAACGCCTTCGTGGGAAAGATCTGAGGGAAAACCATAGATCCTTGATCCACGCGGGCGGATGGCGTTGACAGATGCTGCTTACCGCTCTGGAGGAAAGCGCAAGTGCACTGCCCGCAATTCGAAGACGAGGACTGACTCCCCTAGGAGAGACCTCCAGAAAGTACCCAAGAATCGCATGTCAGCACTGGGAGAGGAAGCCGTCAGATTCCGGCCCGACTCCACACAAGGGTCTTAGGCCCGGCAGGCATCGCAGGAGAGGAATCCGAGAGGCCCCCCCCAGAGATGAACTCAGCATCGGGACTGGCTTTCCTGAGCGCCACCAAGAGCGGGTTCCCTGAGGTCCCCGCGTCAAGTCGGAGAGCTCCTGCCACAACTCGAGAAAATCCGGAGGTTTCTGCCCTCCAGCGGCCGAGATGAGGCTCCAGTATTCCAACTGAGGTCTCTCAGAGGCTAAATCACATCTAACCACTGGAAAACTTCCAAAGGGTCCTTCAGAACCCTTTGCTCAAACTCAAGAAGTCCGCCGACATTCACCTTTCTCCACTCCGAGAGGAAGAGCAGTTAGTAGGTCCGCACACGATCCAGGGGGAGCCCCGTTTTCCGCCCTCCTAGCTCGAGATGAGAGGATCCTTTCCCTGTTTCATAGGGAAGAAATTTCCCGGCCTGTTCCCGTCCCAATCTCAGAGGAGGCGCTCTCCACAGGAAGGCGAGAGGAACTCCAGGGTCGTGCCACCATTCCCAAGGCAGATCCCGAGATGTTTCGGTCCATTATCCAGGAGCGAACCTGATATATTTCCCTTGCAACTTGCGCTTTTGACGATTCAAGCTGAGGTCAGACTGCCCACCACGTGTGCATGCTGGACCAGCCCTGTGGAAAGGCTGGTGGAAAGGCACTCGTGGGAAAGACTCGAGGGATA
>NW_024599792.1:0-2978 GCF_016772045.2 Ovis aries | reverse complement strand
CTCAGGGCCGGAACCTGAGGATTCCTCTCCAGTGCTGACATGGATCTTGGGGTACTTCTGGAGTCTCCCCAGGGGAGTCAGTCCTCGTCTCGAATGCGGGCATGCACTTGCGCTTTCCTCCAGAGCGGTAGCAGCAGTGTCACGCAGTCCGCCCGTGGATCAAAGCATCTATGGTTTTCCCTCGTGTCTTCCCACGAGGCTTTCCCACGAGGCTTTCCCACAGGGCTGTCCCACGTGCACACGTGGTGGGAGTCGATCCTCGGCTTGAACGTCAAGGCAGTGCAGGGAAACCGGTTCCTCTGGAATGGACTGACACATCTGGGGGACTCTTGGAATGGTGGCACGACCCTGGAGTTCCTCTCGCCTTTCCTGTGGAGAGCGCCTCCTCTTGAGATGCGACGGGAACGCCGGGAATTCTTTCCCTACGAAACAGGGAAAGGATCCCTCATCTCGAGCTCGGAGGCGGAAACGGGGCTCCCCTGGATGTGTTCGGGACCCTCGTGCTTCCTCTCGAGTGGAGACGGGTGTGTCGGGAACTTCTTGAGTTGCAGAAAGGGTGTGAAGGACCCTTTGGAAGTTCCAGGGGTTAGATGTGATTAGCCTCGAGAAGCCTCAGCGGAAATGGGCCTCATCTCGCCTGGAGGGCAAAACCTCCTGGATTTTCTCGAGTTGCGGCAGGTGCTCTCGACTTACGACGGGGCCCTCAGGGACCCGCTCTGGTGGCCTCAGGAAAGGCCAGTCCCCATGCGAGTTCCTCGGGGGCCTTTCGGAATTCCTCTCCCGCTGATGCCGGGGCCTAAGACCTTGTGTGAACTCAGGGCCGGAACCTGAGGATTCCTCTCCAGTGCTGACATGGATCTTGGGGTACTTCTGGAGTCTCCCCAGGGGAGTCAGTCCTCGTCTCGAATGCGGGCATGCACTTGCGCTTTCCTCCAGAGCGGTAGCAGCAGTGTCACGCAGTCCGCCCCGTGGATCAAAGCATCTATGGTTTCCCTCGTGTCTTTCCCACGAGGCTTTCCCACGAGGCTTTCCCACAGGGCTGTCCCACGTGCACACGTGGTGGGAGTCGATCCTCGGCTTGAACGTCAAGGCAGTGCAGGGAAAACAGGTTCCTCTGGAATGGACTGACACATCTGGGGGACTCTTGGAATGGTGGCACGACCCTGGAGTTCCTCTCGCCTTTCCTGTGGAGAGCGCCTCCTCTTGAGATGCGACGGGAACGCCGGGAATTCTTTCCCTACGAAACAGGGAAAGGATCCCTCATCTCGAGCTCGGAGGCGGAAACGGGGCTCCCCTGGATGTGTTCGGGACCCTCGTGCTTCCTCTCGAGTGGAGACGGGTGTGTCGGGAACTTCTTGAGTTGCAGAAAGGGTGTGAAGGACCCTTTGGAAGTTCCAGGGGTTAGATGTGATTAGCCTCGAGAAGCCTCAGCGGAAATGGGCCTCATCTCGCCTGGAGGGCAAAACCTCCTGGATTTTCTCGAGTTGCGGCAGGTGCTCTCGACTTACGACGGGGCCCTCAGGGACCCGCTCTGGTGGCCTCAGGAAAGGCCAGTCCCCATGCGAGTTCCTCGGGGGCCTTTCGGAATTCCTCTCCCGCTGATGCCGGGGCCTAAGACCTTGTGTGAACTCAGGGCCGGAACCTGAGGATTCCTCTCCAGTGCTGACATGGATCTTGGGGTACTTCTGGAGTCTCCCCAGGGGAGTCAGTCCTCGTCTCGAATGCGGGCATGCACTTGCGCTTTCCTCCAGAGCGGTAGCAGCAGTGTCACGCAGTCCGCCCCGTGGATCAAAGCATCTATGGTTTTCCCTCGTGTCTTTCCCACGAGGCTTTCCCACGAGGCTTTCCCACAGGGCTGTCCCACGTGCACACGTGGTGGGAGTCGATCCTCGGCTTGAACGTCAAGGCAGTGCAGGGAAAACCGGTTCCTCTGGAATGGACTGACACATCTGGGGGACTCTTGGAATGGTGGCACGACCCTGGAGTTCCTCTCGCCTTTCCTGTGGAGAGCGCCTCCTCTTGAGATGCGACGGGAACGCCGGGAATTCTTTCCCTACGAAACAGGGAAAGGATCCCTCATCTCGAGCTCGGAGGCGGAAACGGGGCTCCCCTGGATGTGTTCGGGACCCTCGTGCTTCCTCTCGAGTGGAGACGGGTGTGTCGGGAACTTCTTGAGTTGCAGAAAGACCTGTGAAGGAAAAGTTCCCAAAAGCCATGTAGGTAAGGAAAACCCTGGAAATGGGCTCACTCTCCTTAGGGCAAAATCAATTGGGTAACGTTCTAGTTCGGCCCTCATACGAATCTGTTCAATGGCTTTCACAAGGCCAGCCCAAACCCTCACAAATTTGGCTAAGTCTTTAACTTCACTTATAAATCAGGACGTTGTAATGGGCAAAATGTTAATAAACACACTTGATCATAAGTTAAGTGGTTTGAATAAAGAACGTCCCTGATAAAATTCCTGGTATATGCTAATTCAAATGGTTTTGAATGGGGCAATTTTTCTTTTCTTAACCTTTCTATGACTCACAGAGCAATCTTAAATGTAATGAATAAGAATACTACAATAATCCTGTTGGAAATCTTGGAGTGCCTCTTTGTCCGTTGAACAATGAGCCCGGGGCTCCCAGGTGCTGCTAGTGGAAAGACCAGCCTAACCCATCGCATTAGACTAAGAAATGGGGGGGATTAGATCCCTGGGTGGGAAAATCCACTGGAGAGGTAAGGCGAAACCCAACTAGCAGTAATTCTGCTTAGAGAAATGTCACGGAACTTGAAACTGCAGGTGAAGCCCATCAGGTACACAACAAAGTTGCACATACTGAAACGACTAAGCACATATCAGTCTCGAAACATCTAGCCATAAACCACAGAACATCAACATAGGTTATTGAGTACCTCGCTTTCATCAACACCCACGGCACTCATGTAATATCAAGAATGACCCATCCTCCATGTCATAGAGCCTCTGCCTGGCA
>NW_024599791.1:0-3172 GCF_016772045.2 Ovis aries | reverse complement strand
TTTCCCACGAGGCTTTCCCACAGGGCTGTCCCACGTGCACACGTGGTGGAGTCGATCCTCGGCTTGAACGTCAAGGCAGTGCAGGGAAAACAGGTTCCTCTGGAATGGACTGACACATCTGGGGACTCTTGGAATGGTGGCACGACCCTGGAGTTCCTCTCGCCTTTCCTGTGGAGAGCGCCTCCTCTTGAGATGCGACGGGAACGCCGGGAATTCTTTCCCTACGAAACAGGGAAAGGATCCCTCATCTCGAGCTCGGAGGCGGAAACGGGGCTCCCCTGGATGTGTGCGGACCCTCGTGCTTCCTCTCGAGTGGAGACGGGTGTGTCGGGAACTTCTTGAGTTGCAGAAAGGGTGTGAAGGACCCTTTGGAAGTTCCAGGGGTTAGATGTGATTAGCCTCGAGAAGCCTCAGCGGAAATGGGCCTCATCTCGCCTGGAGGGCAAAACCTCCTGGATTTTCTCGAGTTGCGGCAGGTGCTCTCGACTTACGACGGGGACCTCAGGGACCCGCTCTGGTGGCCTCAGGAAAGGCCAGTCCCCATGCGAGTTCCTCGGGGGCCTTTCGGAATTCCTCTCCCGCTGATGCCGGGGCCTAAGACCTTGTGTGAACTCAGGGCCGGAACCTGAGGATTCCTCTCCAGTGCTGACATGGATCTTGGGGTACTTCTGGAGTCTCCCCAGGGGAGTCAGTCCTCGTCTCGAATGCGGGCATGCACTTGCGCTTTCCTCCAGAGCGGTAGCAGCAGTGTCACGCAGTCCGCCCCGTGGATCAAAGCATCTATGGTTTTCCCTCGTGTCTTTCCCACGAGGCTTTCCCACGAGGCTTTCCCACAGGGCTGTCCCACGTGCACACGTGGTGGGAGTCGATCCTCGGCTTGAACGTCAAGGCAGTGCAAGGAAAATGGGATCCTCTGGAATGGACTGACACATCTGGGGGACTCCTGGAATGGTGGCACGACCCTGGAGTTCCTCTCGCCTTTCCTGTGGAGAGCGCCTCCTCTTGAGATGCGACGGGAACGCCGGGAATTCTTTCCCTACGAAACAGGAGGGAAAACATAGATGCCTTGATCCACGGGGCGGACTGCGGACACTGTGCTTCCTCTGGAGGAAGCGCAAGTGCATGCCCGCATTCGAGACGAGGGACTGACTCCCCTGGGGAGACTCCAGAAGTACCCAAGATCCATGTCAGCACTGGAGAGGAATCCTCAGGTTCCGCCCTGAGTTCACACAAGGTCTTAGGCCCGGCATCAGCGGGAGGGAATTCCGAAAGGCCCCGAGGAACTCGCATGGGGACTGGCCTTTCCTGAGGCCACCAGAGCGGGTCCCTGAGGGCCCCGTCGTAAGTCGAGAGCACCTGCCGCAACTCGAGAAAATCCAGGAGGTTTTGCCCTCCAGGCGAGATGAGGCCCATTTCCGCTGAGGCTTCTCGAGGCTAATCACATCTAACCCCTGGAACTTCCAAAGGGTCCTTCACACCCTTTCTGCAACTCAAGAAGTTTCCCGACACCCGTCTCCACTCGAGAGGAAGCACGAGGGTCCCGAACACATCCAGGGAGCCCCGTTTCCGCCTCCGAGCTCGAGATGAGGGATCCTTTCCCTGTTTTCGTGAAAGAATTTCCGGCGTTCCCGTCGCATCTCAAGAGGAGGCGCTCTCCACAGGAAAGGCGAGAGGAACTCCAGGGTCGTGCCACCATTCCAAGAGTCCCCCAGATGTGTCAGTCCATTCCAGAGGAACCTGTTTTCCCTGCACTGCCTTGACGTTCAAGCCGAGGATCGACTCCCACCACGTGTGCACGTGGGACAGCCCTGTGGGAAAGCTCCGTGGGAAAGCCTCGTGGGAAAGACACGAGGGAAAATAGATGCTTTGATCCACGGGGCAGACTGCGTGACACTGCTGCTACCGCTCTGGAGGAAAGCGCAAGTGCATGCCCGCATTCGAGACGAGGACTGACTCCCCTGGGGAGACTCCAGAAGTACCCCAAGATCCATGTCAGCACTGGAGAGGAATCCTCAGGTTCCGGCCCTGAGTTCACACAAGGTCTTAGGCCCCGGCATCAGCGGGAGAGGAATTCCGAAAGGCCCCGAGGAACTCGCATGGGGACTGGCCTTTCCTGAGGCACCAGAGCGGGTCCCTGAGGGCCCCGTCGTAAGTCGAGAGCACCTGCGCAACTCGAGAAAATCCAGGAGGTTTTGCCCTCCAGGCGAGATGAGGCCCATTTCCGCTGAGGCTTCTCGAGGCTAATCACATCTAACCCTGGAACTTCCAAAGGGGTCCTTCACACCCTTTCTGCAACTCAAGAAGTTCCCGACACACCCGTCTCCACTCGAGAGGAAGCACGAGGGTCTCCGAACACATCCAGGGGAGCCCGTTTCCGCCTCCGAGCTCGAGATGAGGGATCCTTTCCCCTGTTTCGTAGGGAAAGAATTCCGGGTTCCCGTCGCATCTCAAGAGGAGGCGCTCTCCACAGGAAAGGCGAGAGGAACTCCAGGGTCGTGCCACCATTCCAAGAGTCCCCAGATGTGTCAGTCCATTCCAGAGGAACCGGTTTTCCCTGCACTGCCTTGACGTTCAAGCCGAGGATCGACTCCCACCACGTGTGCACGTGGGACAGCCCTGTGGGAAAGCCTCGTGGGAAAGCCTCGTGGGAAAGACACGAGGGAAAACCATAGATGCTTTGATCCACGGGGCGGACTGCGTGACACTGCTGCTACGCTCTGGAGGAAAGCGCAAGTGCATGCCCGCATTCGAGACGAGGACTGACTCCCCTGGGGAGACTCCAGAAGTACCCAAGATCCATGTCAGCACTGGAGAGGAATCCTCAGGTTCCGGCCCTGAGTTCACACAAGGTCTTAGGCCCCGGCATCAGCGGGAGAGAATTCCGAAGGCCCCGAGGAACTCGCATGGGGACTGGCCTTTCCTGAGGCCACCAGAGCGGGTCCCTGAGGGCCCCGTCATAAGTCGAGAGCACCTGCCGCAACTCGAGAAAATCCAGGAGGTTTTGCCCTCCAGGCGAGATGAGGCATTTCCGCTGAGGCTTCTCGAGGCTAATCACTCTAACCCCTTGGGTTTCAACCTTTCTGCAACTCAAGAAGTTCCTTGGCACCCGTTCTTTGTCACAAGCCTCAAGAAGGTTTTCCCGGCGACGCCGTCTCCTCTCCTCGAGAGGAAG
>NW_024599790.1:0-3305 GCF_016772045.2 Ovis aries | reverse complement strand
GGGGGCCGCAGAGAAGGAGGGGGAAGGGTGACCGGCCGCGGCAAGGGCGGGAAGAGGGGGAGGAGGAGAGGGGGGAGCGCGGCGCGAAAGGGGGGGAGAAGGCAGCGGGGAAGCCAGCGGGACCGGGGCGGGGGGGGCGGAAGAGGGCGGAGGACAGGGGCAAGGGCGGGGCGGGGGAGGGGGCGGGGAAGAGGGGGAGGGCGGCCGGGGGCAGGGGGGAAAAAGGGGACGGGCGAAGAAGGGGGCCAGGGCGGCCAGGGGGCCAAGGGTAGAGGGCAGACAACGGGCGGAGAGGAGAGCGCGAGGAGCCGGGAGGGCGGGGGGGGCCGGGGGAGCGCGCCAGGGGCAGGGCGAAGGGGAGGGAGGAGTGGGCGCGCGGGGCGGCGGGAGGAGGCGGGCGAAGGGGGGGCAAGGGGGAGCCGGGCAAAGAACCAGCGGGGGGCGGGGGGAGGGGGCGAGGGGCGCGGGGGGCGGGGGCAGGGAGGGCGGCCCGAAGGGGAAGAGGCGGCCGGCGACGAACGCGGGGGGCGCCAACGCGGCCGGGGCGAGGGGCGGGAGGGGGAGAGGAGGGGAGGGAGGGACGGGGGGCGGGCGGCGGGAGGAGGCCGGGAGGCGAGGAACGGGCCGCGGAGCACGGCGGGAGAGGGGCCCACAGGGGGGGGGGGGGGGCAGGGCAGAGGGGCGAGGCAGAGGGGAGGGCGGGGGGAGGCGGCGGAGGGGGGGAGGCAGAAGGGGGGGGGCACCGCCAGAGGGGGGAAGGGAAGAGGGGGCGCCGGGAAGGGAGAGCGAAGCGGAAGGCAGGAGGGGCAGAAAAGAGGCGGGGAAGGAGGGCGAGGGGGGGAAGGGAGCAAGGGGAGAGGAGGGCCCAGGAGGGAGCGAGCCGGGAGAAGGGGCCAGGAGCACGGGAAAAAAAGGGGAAAGGCGGGGGGGGGGGAAAGGGCCGAGAGAGAGCAAGGAGGGCGAACGGAGCGAAGGGAGCAGGGAAAGGGGCGGGGCGGGGGAAGGGGCGGGGGAGGGGAGCGGGCCAGAGGGGGAGGGAGGGAGGCGCCACGAGGAGGGGGGAGGGGGAGGGCCCCGGGGCAGACGGGGAGCAGGGGGACAGAGGGGGGCGCCGAGAGGGGGCAGAGAGAGGGAGAAGGGGGAGAGCGGCGGCGGGGAGGGGCCGGGGAGCAGGAGGGAGGGGCCGGCGGGGCGCGGGCACAGCCGGGGGGGAAAGGCGAGGGAGCGGAGAGGAGGAGGGCCACGCCGGCGGGCGGGGGGCGGCGAGGCGCGGGGGAGAGCGGGGCCAGCCCGGCACGGGCAGGCGGGAGGGGCCCGGGGGAGGGGCGCGGGGAAGCAGCAGAGAGAGGGGGCGGGGGGGGGAGCCAGGCGGCCAGGCGGGGGGGGGGGGGCGGGCAACCCAGGGACGGGGAAGGGGAAGGAGGGAGAAGGAGGAGCCCGGGGCCAGGACGGAGGGGGGGGGGCGGGGGGACACCCGGGCGGGGGCCGGGCGAGAGGAGAGCCGGGAGAAGGGGGGAGAGGGGGGGGGGGGGGCGGAATGCGCGCAGCGGGGCGGGCGGAAAGCGGGGGAGGGCGCCGGCGGAGGGGAGGAGAGCCGGGCGGGGGACAGGAAGCGGGGCGGGAGGGGAGGGGCGGGCAGCACGTAAGGGGGCGGGCCAGGCCCGCCGGCCGGAAGAGGGCGAGGGACAGAGCAGCGGGAGCCGGAGGGGAAGCCCGGGGGAGGAGGGGGGCCCGGGCGGCGGGGAAGAGGGGGGCGGGGGGGAGCGGGGGGAAGGGAGGAAGAGGGGGGGGGGGGGGGGCGCCGGGGGGGAGCCGAGGGGGACGCGCGGGGGGGGGGGACGGGGGGAGGAGGGCCGGCCCAGGGGAGGGAAAGGGCAACGAGGAGCGCCGCAAAGGGGCAGGAGCGGGCGGGCGGCGGCGGGGCGGGGACGCCGAGAAGGCGAAGGGGGGAGCGGGGCAGAGGGGCCGGGAGGGCGCGGAGAGGGGCCGCGGGGCGGGGAAGGCGGGGCGGGGGGCCGCGCGGAGGCAGGGAGGGCGACCAGGCGAGCGGCGAGGGCACGAAGCCGAGCGGCGGCCGCCGGGAGGCGACGAGGGGGGCCGCCAGAGGGGGCGGAGCGCAGGGAGGGAGGAGGCAGGGGGACGCGGGGGGAGGGCGGCGAGGGGGGGAAACCGGGCGGGCAGCGGCGCAAGCCGGGGCGCGAGGCGAGGGAGCGGGGGGGCCAGGGGAGGGCAAGAGGGGGAGCAGGGGCACGAGCAAGAGGCGGAAGGCCGGCGCGGGAGAGGCCCGACGCGCGGCCGCGGTGGGGGGGGGGGGGGCAACGCGCCGGGGCCGGGACCGGCGGAGGAGGCCGCGGGCGCGGCAGCGGGGGAGAGGGCGGCGGGGGGGGCCGGGGAGAGCGGAGAAGGGGGGAGGCGCGGGAGGAGGAGCGGCCGCACGGGGGGGGCGAGCCGGGGCGGGGCAAGGGGGCCGGGGAGGGAGGCGGGGGGAGGGGGGGGGGAGCGGGGGCGGCGCGCGGGAGGGCAGGGGAGGACCCGGAAGGGGTGAGGAGACAGCAAAGGGGGGGGAGAAGGGGAGCGGCCGGGAGAGGGAGCGCAGGGGAGGGGCGGGGGGCGGGAGAAGGGGGGGGAGGGCGGGGGGGAACGGGGGCCCGGGGGGAGCGGGGGCAGGGGAGGAGGAAGGCAGGGGAGGAGCGCCGAGGGCGGAAGGGCCCGGAAGGCAAGAGGCGCGAAGGGGGCAGGGGGGGGAAGCGGCCGGCGGCGGGGGGCAGGGGAGGACAGGAGCCGCGAGACGGCGCCAGCGAGACAGCACCGAGGAGAAACAGCGAGGGAAAGAGGAAAAGGGCGCCACAGGGAGGGACACGCAGAGAGGGGCACGGAGGGACAAGGAGAAGAGAAGAGGAGGGGGAGGAGAGGGAACGGGAAGGAGAGGCGGGAGAGCAAGAGAGGAGAGAGCAAGCGAGCCAGGAGGCACGGCCGGAGGGGCGCGCGAGAGGCGGGACCGCGCAGGAGGGGGACAGAGGGAGACGGGGAAGAGGAGAGGGAGGAAGGAGACAGAGGGACCAGGAGGAGAAGAGAGAGGAAGGAGGAGGAGAGAGACAAAGGCCGGCCAGGAACCAGGGCCGGAGGGGCGCGACGGCGGGAACACACAGAGAGGCACAGAGGGGGAGAGAGAAGAGAGGGGGAGAAAAGAGACAGAGGCCACCGGGGGGAGAAAAAGGAGAGGCCAGGGAGGAGAGAGGGGGCAAGCCAGGAAGCGCGCGCGCAGGGAACGGGGGAGGGAAGGGGGGGGGGAAAGGGACAAAAGG
>NW_024599788.1:0-4746 GCF_016772045.2 Ovis aries | reverse complement strand
GTGTGTCGGGAACTTCTTGAGTTGCAGAAAGGGTGTGAAGGACCCTTTGGAAGTTCCAGGGGTTAGATGTGATTAGCCTCGAGAAGCCTCAGCGGAAATGGGCCTCATCTCGCCTGGAGGGCAAAACCTCCTGGATTTTCTCGAGTTGCGGCAGGTGCTCTCGACTTACGACGGGGCCCTCAGGGACCCGCTCTGGTGGCCTCAGGAAAGGCCAGTCCCCATGCGAGTTCCTCGGGGCCTTTCGGAATTCCTCTCCCGCTGATGCCGGGCCTAAGACCTTGTGTGAACTCAGGGCCGGAACCTGAGGATTCCTCTCCAGTGCTGACATGGATCTTGGGGTACTTCTGGAGTCTCCCCAGGGGAGTCAGTCCTCGTCTCGAATGCGGGCATGCACTTGCGCTTTCCTCCAGAGCGGTAGCAGCAGTGTCACGCAGTCCGCCCCGTGGATCAAAGCATCTATGGTTTTCCCTCGTGTCTTTCCCACGAGGCTTTCCCACGAGGCTTTCCCACAGGGCTGTCCCACGTGCACACGTGGTGGGAGTCGATCCTCGGCTTGAACGTCAAGGCAGTGCAGGGAAAACAGGTTCCTCTGGAATGGACTGACACATCTGGGGGACTCTTGGAATGGTGGCACGACCCTGGAGTTCCTCTCGCCTTTCCTGTGGAGAGCGCCTCCTCTTGAGATGCGACGGGAACGCCGGGAATTCTTTCCCTACGAAACAGGGAAAGGATCCCTCATCTCGAGCTCGGAGGCGGAAACGGGGCTCCCCTGGATGTGTTCGGGACCCTCGTGCTTCCTCTCGAGTGGAGACGGGTGTGTCGGGAACTTCTTGAGTTGCAGAAAGGGTGTGAAGGACCCTTTGGAAGTTCCAGGGGTTAGATGTGATTAGCCTCGAGAAGCCTCAGCGGAAATGGGCCTCATCTCGCCTGGAGGGCAAAACCTCCTGGATTTTCTCGAGTTGCGGCAGGTGCTCTCGACTTACGACGGGGCCCTCAGGGACCCGCTCTGGTGGCCTCAGGAAAGGCCAGTCCCCATGCGAGTTCCTCGGGGCCTTTCGGAATTCCTCTCCCGCTGATGCCGGGGCCTAAGACCTTGTGTGAACTCAGGGCCGGAACCTGAGGATTCCTCTCCAGTGCTGACATGGATCTTGGGGTACTTCTGGAGTCTCCCCAGGGGAGTCAGTCCTCGTCTCGAATGCGGGCATGCACTTGCGCTTTCCTCCAGAGCGGTAGCAGCAGTGTCACGCAGTCCGCCCCGTGGATCAAAGCATCTATGGTTTTCCCTCGTGTCTTTCCCACGAGGCTTTCCCACGAGGCTTTCCCACAGGGCTATCCCACGTGCACACGTGGTGGGAGTCGATCCTCGGCTTGAACGTCAAGGCAGTGCAGGGAAAAGGTTCCTCTTGGAATGACTGGTGACACAAATTCTGGGGAAAATCTCTCGAGCTGGAGGCACGACCCTGGATGTGTCCCTCTCCTCGAGCTTTCCTGTTGAGACGGTGCCTCCGACTGAGAATCTGCGGGAAAGGACCTTGAAGCCAGGGAATGTCTTTCCCTCGAAAACAGGAAAGGACTCCCGATCTCGAGCTCGCGGCAGGGGAAAACGGGGCAGACGGGCAGGAAGGAGTCCCGGCGGGCCCCGAGAATGCGCGAAGCCGACCAAGATCCTTCAGGGCACTGGGAGAGAATCCTCAGGTTCGCGCGCGCTGAGTGTCACGACAAGGATCTTAGCCCCGGCTTCCAGCCGGAGAGGAATCTGCCGAAAGGCGCCGCCCGAGCGGAACTCTCGCACAGGGGAGTGGCCTTCTCGGAGGCACCCAAGACTCGGGAAGAGAAGCGGGACCCTGGAGTTCCTCCGCGTGGAAGTCGAGAAGCACCTGGCCGCAACCCTTTTCGAGAAAATAGGGCGGCCCTCCCCTGGATGTGTTCGGGACCCTCGTGCTTCCTCTCGAGTGGAGACGGGTGTGTCGGGAACTTCTTGAGTTGCAGAAAGGGTGTGAAGGACCCTTTGGAAGTTCCAGGGGTTAGATGTGATTAGCCTCGAGAAGCCTCAGCGGAAATGGGCCTCATCTCGCCTGGAGGGCAAAACCTCCTGGATTTTCTCGAGTTGCGGCAGGTGCTCTCGACTTACGACGGGGCCCTCAGGGACCCGCTCTGGTGGCCTCAGGAAAGGCCAGTCCCCATGCGAGTTCCTCGGGGGCCTGTCGGAATTCCGCTCCCGCTGATGCCGGGGCCTAAGACCTTGTGTGAACTCGGGGCCGGAACCTGAGGATTCCTCTCCAGTGCTGACATGGATCTTGGGGTACTTCTGGAGTCTCCCCAGGGGAGTCAGTCCTCGTCTCGAATGCGGGCATGCACTTGCGCTTTCCTCCAGAGCGGTAGCAGCAGTGTCACGCAGTCCGCCCCGTGGATCAAAGCATCTATGGTTTTCCCTCGTGTCTTTCCCACGAGGCTTTCCCACGAGGCTTTCCCACAGGGCTGTCCCACGTGCACACGTGGTGGGAGTCGATCCTCGGCTTGAACGTCAAGGCAGTGCAGGGAAAACAGGTTCCTCTGGAATGGACTGACACATCTGGGGGACTCTTGGAATGGTGGCACGACCCTGGAGTTCCTCTCGCCTTTCCTGTGGAGAGCGCCTCCTCTTGAGATGCGACGGGAACGCCGGGAATTCTTTCCCTACGAAACAGGGAAAGGATCCCTCATCTCGAGCTCGGAGGCGGAAACGGGGCTCCCCTGGATGTGTTCGGGACCCTCGTGCTTCCTCTCGAGTGGAGACGGGTGTGTCGGGAACTTCTTGAGTTGCAGAAAGGGTGTGAAGGACCCTTTGGAAGTTCCAGGGGTTAGATGTGATTAGCCTCGAGAAGCCTCAGCGGAAATGGGCCTCATCTCGCCTGGAGGGCAAAACCTCCTGGATTTTCTCGAGTTGCGGCAGGTGCTCTCGACTTACGACGGGGCCCTCAGGGACCCGCTCTGGTGGCCTCAGGAAAGGCCAGTCCCCATGCGAGTTCCTCGGGGGCCTTTCGGAATTCCTCTCCCGCTGATGCCGGGGCCTAAGACCTTGTGTGAACTCAGGGCCGGAACCTGAGGATTCCTCTCCAGTGCTGACATGGATCTTGGGGTACTTCTGGAGTCTCCCCAGGGGAGTCAGTCCTCGTCTCGAATGCGGGCATGCACTTGCGCTTTCCTCCAGAGCGGTAGCAGCAGTGTCACGCAGTCCGCCCCGTGGATCAAAGCATCTATGGTTTTCCCTCGTGTCTTTCCCACGAGGCTTTCCCACGAGGCTTTCCCACAGGGCTGTCCCACGTGCACACGTGGTGGGAGTCGATCCTCGGCTTGAACGTCAAGGCAGTGCAGGGAAAACAGGTTCCTCTGGAATGGACTGACACATCTGGGGGACTCTTGGAATGGTGGCACGACCCTGGAGTTCCTCTCGCCTTTCCTGTGGAGAGCGCCTCCTCTTGAGATGCGACGGGAACGCCGGGAATTCTTTCCCTACGAAACAGGGAAAGGATCCCTCATCTCGAGCTCGGAGGCGGAAACGGGGCTCCCCTGGATGTGTTCGGGACCCTCGTGCTTCCTCTCGAGTGGAGACGGGTGTGTCGGGAACTTCTTGAGTTGCAGAAAGGGTGTGAAGGACCCTTTGGAAGTTCCAGGGGTTAGATGTGATTAGCCTCGAGAAGCCTCAGCGGAAATGGGCCTCATCTCGCCTGGAGGGCAAAACCTCCTGGATTTTCTCGAGTTGCGGCAGGTGCTCTCGACTTACGACGGGGCCCTCAGGGACCCGCTCTGGTGGCCTCAGGAAAGGCCAGTCCCCATGCGAGTTCCTCGGGGGCCTTTCGGAATTCCTCTCCCGCTGATGCCGGGGCCTAAGACCTTGTGTGAACTCAGGGCCGGAACCTGAGGATTCCTCTCCAGTGCTGACATGGATCTTGGGGTACTTCTGGAGTCTCCCCAGGGGAGTCAGTCCTCGTCTCGAATGCGGGCATGCACTTGCGCTTTCCTCCAGAGCGGTAGCAGCAGTGTCACGCAGTCCGCCCCGTGGATCAAAGCATCTATGGTTTTCCCTCGTGTCTTTCCCACGAGGCTTTCCCACGAGGCTTTCCCACAGGGCTGTCCCACGTGCACACGTGGTGGGAGTCGATCCTCGGCTTGAACGTCAAGGCAGTGCAGGGAAAACAGGTTCCTCTGGAATGGACTGACACATCTGGGGGACTCTTGGAATGGTGGCACGACCCTGGAGTTCCTCTCGCCTTTCCTGTGGAGAGCGCCTCCTCTTGAGATGCGACGGGAACGCCGGGAATTCTTTCCCTACGAAACAGGGAAAGGATCCCTCATCTCGAGCTCGGAGGCGGAAACGGGGCTCCCCTGGATGTGTTCGGGAGCCTCGTGCTTCCTCTCGAGTGGAGACGGGTGTGTCGGGAACTTCTTGAGTTGCAGAAAGGGTGTGAAGGACCCTTTGGAAGTTCCAGGGGTTAGATGTGATTAGCCTCGAGAAGCCTCAGCGGAAATGGGCCTCATCTCGCCTGGAGGGCAAAACCTCCTGGATTTTCTCGAGTTGCGGCAGGTGCTCACGACTTACGACGGGGCCCTCAGGGACCCGCTCTGGTGGCCTCAGGAAAGGCCAGTCCCCATGCGAGTTCCTCGGGGGCCTTTCGGAATTCCTCTCCGCTGATGCCGGGCCTAAGACCTGTGTGAACTCAGGGCCGGAACCTGAGGATTCCCTCCAGTGCTGACATGGATCTTGGG
>NW_024599787.1:0-5687 GCF_016772045.2 Ovis aries | reverse complement strand
CTGCCCCTGCGTGCCTGGGCTTCCCGCCCACAGCCCCAGCTCAGGGCAAGCAGCCCCTGAGCCAAGACCTGCAGGAGGCGCAGAGCGCCCCCACCTGGAAGCCGAGTGAACGGCTGGCGGGAGGCGAGCCTCCTCGAGGGAAGAAGAGGCAGCCCAGCCTCGTTTGGCTCAAGCCCTACTTGGCTGGAGCCGAGTGCGCCTCCAGGACGGCAGAGCTCCAGCTCTGCTCAGAGGCCCGATCTGGCAGAGTTGCTGGCGCGAGGCTGCTCTGCCCTGGGTGAGCCTTGCCCAGACTTGCCTCAGAGCTAGGCTTCCTTCCCAGGAAGGAGCAGGCTGCGCGCGGCTGGGAGACGCCACTGGCGCCTTCCTGACCTCAGCTCCGCTCCTGCCTTGCCTTTGCACCTAGGCCCCAGGCGTCCTTGGGGAGGGCTTAGGGGACGGTGGCTTGCACACTGCCAAGGGCTCCAGCAGGAAGAGCTCTGTGTGAGCGAAGGAAAGGGCTAGTGCAGGGCTCCTCCAGCCGTTGCTTGGCCGCCCAGACTCAGCGCTGCACGGAGTGCACCAGGCTCCCAGGGTCCCTGGCTGGGGTCTGCAGCCCCACACACCCGGAGGCTGACTCCCTGGGCGCCCAGCAGCTGCCTCACACACGTAGCTTCCCTAGCGCTCTCCTCCCCAGCAGAGACGTGTGCAGCTGGTTGGGGCCTGCCCCTGCGTGCCTGGGCTCCCGCCCACAGCCCCAGCTCAGGGCAAGCAGCCCCTGAGCCAAGACCTGCAGGAGGCGCAGAGCGCCCCCACCTGGAAGCCGAGTGAACGGCTGGCGGGGAGGCGAGCCTCCTCGAGGGAAGAAGAGGCAGCCCAGCCTCGTTTGGCTCAAGCCCTACTTGGCTGGAGCCGAGTGCGCCTCCAGGACGGCAGAGCTCCAGCTCTGCTCAGAGGCCCGATCTGGCAGAGTTGCTGGCGCGAGGCTGCTCTGCCCTGGGCGAGCCTTGCCCAGACTTGCCTCACAGCTAGGCTTCCTTCCCAGGAAGGAGCAGGCTGCGCGCGGCTGGGAGACGCCACTGGCGCCTTCCTGACCTCAGCTCCGCTCCTGCCTTGCCTTTGCACCTAGGCCCCAGGCGTCCTTGGGGAGGGCTTAGGGGACGGTGGCTTGCACACTGCCAAGGGCTCCAGCAGGAAGAGCTCTGTGTGAGCGAAGGAAAGGGCTAGTGCAGGGCTCCTCCAGCCGTTGCTTGGCCGCCCAGACTCAGCGCTGCACGGAGTGCACCAGGCTCCCAGGGTCCCTGGCTGGGGTCTGCAGCCCCACACACCCGGAGGCTGACTCCCTGGGCGCCCAGCAGCTGCCTCACACACGTAGCTTCCCTAGCGCTCTCCTCCCCAGCAGAGACGTGTGCAGCTGGTTGGGGCCTGCCCCTGCGTGCCTGGGCTCCCGCCCACAGCCCCAGCTCAGGGCAAGCAGCCCCTGAGCCAAGACCTGCAGGAGGCGCAGAGCGCCCCCACCTGGAAGCCGAGTGAACGGCTGGCGGGGAGGCGAGCCTCCTCGAGGGAAGAAGAGGCAGCCCAGCCTCGTTTGGCTCAAGCCCTACTTGGCTGGAGCCGAGTGCGCCTCCAGGACGGCAGAGCTCCAGCTCTGCTCAGAGGCCCGATCTGGCAGAGTTGCTGGCGCGAGGCTGCTCTGCCCTGGGCGAGCCTTGCCCAGACTTGCCTCACAGCTAGGCTTCCTTCCCAGGAAGGAGCAGGCTGCGCGCGGCTGGGAGACGCCACTGGCGCCTTCCTGACCTCAGCTCCGCTCCTGCCTTGCCTTTGCACCTAGGCCCCAGGCGTCCTTGGGGAGGGCTTAGGGGACGGTGGCTTGCACACTGCCAAGGGCTCCAGCAGGAAGAGCTCTGTGTGAGCGAAGGAAAGGGCTAGTGCAGGGCTCCTCCAGCCGTTGCTTGGCCGCCCAGACTCAGCGCTGCACGGAGTGCACCAGGCTCCCAGGGTCCCTGGCTGGGGTCTGCAGCCCCACACACCCGGAGGCTGACTCCCTGGGCGCCCAGCAGCTGCCTCACACACGTAGCTTCCCTAGCGCTCTCCTCCCCAGCAGAGACGTGTGCAGCTGGTTGGGGCCTGCCCCTGCGTGCCTGGGCTCCCGCCCACAGCCCCAGCTCAGGGCAAGCAGCCCCTGAGCCAAGACCTGCAGGAGGCGCAGAGCGCCCCCACCTGGAAGCCGAGTGAACGGCTGGCGGGGAGGCGAGCCTCCTCGCGGGAAGAAGAGGCAGCCCAGCCTCGTTTGGCTCAAGCCCTACTTGGCTGGAGCCGAGTGCGCCTCCAGGACGGCAGAGCTCCAGCTCTGCTCAGAGGCCCGATCTGGCAGAGTTGCTGGCGCGAGGCTGCTCTGCCCTGGGCGAGCCTTGCTCAGACTTGCCTCACAGCTAGGCTTCCTTCCCAGGAAGGAGCAGGCTGCGCGCGGCTGGGAGACGCCACTGGCGCCTTCCTGACCTCAGCTCCGCTCCTGCCTTGCCTTTGCACCTAGGCCCCAGGCGTCCTTGGGGAGGGCTTAGGGGACGGTGGCTTGCACACTGCCAAGGGCTCCAGCAGGAAGAGCTCTGTGTGAGCGAAGGAAAGGGCTAGTGCAGGGCTCCTCCAGCCGTTGCTTGGCCGCCCAGACTCAGCGCTGCACGGAGTGCACCAGGCTCCCAGGGTCCCTGGCTGGGGTCTGCAGCCCCACACACCCGGAGGCTGACTCCCTGGGCGCCCAGCAGCTGCCTCACACACGTAGCTTCCCTAGCGCTCTCCTCCCCAGCAGAGACGTGTGCAGCTGGTTGGGGCCTGCCCCTGCGTGCCTGGGCTCCCGCCCACAGCCCCAGCTCAGGGCAAGCAGCCCCTGAGCCAAGACCTGCAGGAGGCGCAGAGCGCCCCCACCTGGAAGCCGAGTGAACAGCTGGCGGGGAGGCGAGCCTCCTCGAGGGAAGAAGAGGCAGCCCAGCCTCGTTTGGCTCAAGCCCTACTTGGCTGGAGCCGAGTGCGCCTCCAGGACGGCAGAGCTCCAGCTCTGCTCAGAGGCCCGATCTGGCAGAGTTGCTGGCGCGAGGCTGCTCTGCCCTGGGCGAGCCTTGCCCAGACTTGCCTCACAGCTAGGCTTCCTTCCCAGGAAGGAGCAGCCTGTTGAGATGCGAGGGAACGCCGGAATTCTTTCCTACGAAACAGGGAAAGGATCCCTCATCTCGAGCTCGGAGGTGGAAACGGGCTCCCCTGGATGTGTTCGGGACCTCGTGCTTCCTCTCGAGTGGAGACGGGTGTGTCGGGAACTTCTTGAGTTGCAGAAAGGGTGTGAAGGACCCTTTGGAAGTTCCAGGGGTTAGATGTGATTAGCCTCGAGAAGCCTCAGCGGAAATGGGCCTCATCTCGCCTGGAGGGCAAAACCTCCTGGATTTTCTCGAGTTGCGGCAGGTGCTCTCGACTTACGACGGGGCCCTCAGGGACCCGCTCTGGTGGCCTCAGGAAAGGCCAGTCCCCATGCGAGTTCCTCGGGGGCCTTTCGGAATTCCTCTCCCGCTGATGCCGGGGCCTAAGACCTTGTGTGAACTCAGGGCCGGAACCTGAGGATTCCTCTCCAGTGCTGACATGGATCTTGGGGTACTTCTGGAGTCTCCCCAGGGGAGTCAGTCCTCGTCTCGAATGCGGGCATGCACTTGCGCTTTCCTCCAGAGCGGTAGCAGCAGTGTCACGCAGTCCGCCCCGTGGATCAAAGCATCTATGGTTTTCCCTCGTGTCTTTCCCACGAGGCTTTCCCACGAGGCTTTCCCACAGGGCTGTCCCACGTGCACACGTGGTGGGAGTCGATCCTCGGCTTGAACGTCAAGGCAGTGCAGGGAAAACAGGTTCCTCTGGAATGGACTGACACATCTGGGGGACTCTTGGAATGGTGGCACGACCCTGGAGTTCCTCTCGCCTTTCCTGTGGAGAGCGCCTCCTCTTGAGATGCGACGGGAACGCCGGGAATTCTTTCCCTACGAAACAGGGAAAGGATCCCTCATCTCGAGCTCGGAGGCGGAAACGGGGCTCCCCTGGATGTGTTCGAGACCCTCGTGCTTCCTCTCGAGTGGAGACGGGTGTGTCGGGAACTTCTTGAGTTGCAGAAAGGGTGTGAAGGACCCTTTGGAAGTTCCAGGGGTTAGATGTGATTAGCCTCGAGAAGCCTCAGCGGAAATGGGCCTCATCTCGCCTGGAGGGCAAAACCTCCTGGATTTTCTCGAGTTGCGGCAGGTGCTCTCGACTTACGACGGGGCCCTCAGGGACCCGCTCTGGTGGCCTCAGGAAAGGCCAGTCCCCATGCGAGTTCCTCGGGGGCCTTTCGGAATTCCTCTCCCGCTGATGCCGGGGCCTAAGACCTTGTGTGAACTCAGGGCCGGAACCTGAGGATTCCTCTCCAGTGCTGACATGGATCTTGGGGTACTTCTGGAGTCTCCCCAGGGGAGTCAGTCCTCGTCTCGAATGCGGGCATGCACTTGCGCTTTCCTCCAGAGCGGTAGCAGCAGTGTCACGCAGTCCGCCCCGTGGATCAAAGCATCTATGGTTTTCCCTCGTGTCTTTCCCACGAGGCTTTCCCACGAGGCTTTCCCACAGGGCTGTCCCACGTGCACACGTGGTGGGAGTCGATCCTCGGCTTGAACGTCAAGGCAGTGCAGGGAAAACAGGTTCCTCTGGAATGGACTGACACATCTGGGGGACTCTTGGAATGGTGGCACGACCCTGGAGTTCCTCTCGCCTTTCCTGTGGAGAGCGCCTCCTCTTGAGATGCGACGGGAACGCCGGGAATTCTTTCCCTACGAAACAGGGAAAGGATCCCTCATCTCGAGCTCGGAGGCGGAAACGGGGCTCCCCTGGATGTGTTCGGGACCCTCGTGCTTCCTCTCGAGTGGAGACGGGTGTGTCGGGAACTTCTTGAGTTGCAGAAAGGGTGTGAAGGACCCTTTGGAAGTTCCAGGGGTTAGATGTGATTAGCCTCGAGAAGCCTCAGCGGAAATGGGCCTCATCTCGCCTGGAGGGCAAAACCTCCTGGATTTTCTCGAGTTGCGGCAGGTGCTCTCGACTTACGACGGGGCCCTCAGGGACCCGCTCTGGTGGCCTCAGGAAAGGCCAGTCCCCATGCGAGTTCCTCGGGGGCCTTTCGGAATTCCTCTCCCGCTGATGCCGGGGCCTAAGACCTTGTGTGAACTCAGGGCTGGAACCTGAGGATTCCTCTCCAGTGCTGACATGGATCTTGGGGTACTTCTGGAGTCTCCCCAGGGGAGTCAGTCCTCGTCTCGAATGCGGGCATGCACTTGCGCTTTCCTCCAGAGCGGTAGCAGCAGTGTCACGCAGTCCGCCCCGTGGATCAAAGCATCTATGGTTTTCCCTCGTGTCTTTCCCACGAGGCTTTCCCACGAGGCTTTCCCACAGGGCTGTCCCACGTGCACACGTGGTGGGAGTCGATCCTCGGCTTGAACGTCAAGGCAGTGCAGGGAAAACAGGTTCCTCTGGAATGGACTGACACATCTGGGGGACTCTTGGAATGGTGGCACGACCCTGGAGTTCCTCTCGCCTTTCCTGTGGAGAGCGCCTCCTCTTGAGATGCGACGGGAACGCCGGGAATTCTTTTCCCTACGAAACAGGGAAAGGATCCCTCATCTCGAGCTCGGAGGCGGAAACGGGGCTCCCTGGATGTT
>NW_024599786.1:0-3617 GCF_016772045.2 Ovis aries | reverse complement strand
TGGGGCCCGTGATTTCCCTGGGGCCCCGTGATTTCCTGGGGCCCGTGATTTCCCTGGGGCCCGTGATTTCCCGTGGGGCCCGTGATTTCCTAGGGGCCCGTGATTTCCCGTGGGGCCCGTGATTTCCCTGGGGCCCGTGATTTCCCGTGGGGCCCGTGATTTCCTAGGGGCCCGTGATTTCCCTGGGGCCCGTGATTTCCCTGGGGCCCGTGATTTCCTAGGGGCCCGTGATTTCCCGTGGGGCCCGTGATTTCCCTGGGGCCCGTGGGGCCCGTGATTTCCCGTGGGGCCCGTGATTTCCCTGGGGGCCCGTGATTTCCCTGGGGGCCCGTGATTTCCCGTGGGGCCCGTGATTTCCCTGGGGCCCGTGTGATTTCCCGTGGGGCCCGTGATTTCCCGTGGGGCCCGTGATTTCCCTGGGGCCCGTGATTTCCCTGGGGCCCGTGATTTCCCGTGGGGCCCGTGATTTCCCTGGGGCCCGTGATTTCCCGTGGGGCCCGTGATTTCCCCGTGATTTTGGGGCCCGTGATTTCCCGTGGGGCCCGTGAGATTTCCCGTGGGGCCCGTGATTTCCCTGGGGCCCGTAGTGATTTCCCGTGGGGCCCGTGATTTCCCCTGGGGCCCGTGATTTCCCCCTGGGGCCCCGTGTGATTTTCCCTGGGGGGCCCCGTGATTTCCCCGTGGGGCCCGTGAGATTTCCCCGTGGGGCCGCGTGATTTCCCCGTGGGGCCCGTGATTTCCCCGTGGGGCCCGTAGTGAGATTTCCCTGGGGCCCGTGATTTCCCGTGGGGCCCGTGTGATTTCCCTGGGGCCCGTGATTTCCTAGGGGCCCGTGATTTCCCTGGGGGCCCGTGATTTCCCGTGGGGCCCGTGATTTCCCTGGGGCCCGTGATTTCCCGTGGGGCCCGTGATTTCCCTGGGGCCCGTGATTTCCCGTGGGGCCCGTGATTTCCCGTGGGGCCCACGTGATTTCCCTGGGGCCCGTGATTTCCCGTGGGGCCCGTGATTTCCCTGGGGGCCCGTGATTTCCCGTGGGGCCCGCCCGTGATTTCCCGTGGGGCCCGTGATTTCCCTGGGGCCCGTAGTGATTTCCCTGGGGCCCGTGAATTTCCTGGGGCCCGTGATTTCCCCGTGGGGCCCGTGATTTCCCTGGGGCCCCGTGATTTCCCGTGGGGCCCGTGATTTCCCTGGGGGCCCGTGATTTCCCGTGGGGCCCGTGATTTCCCGTGGGGCCCGTGATTTCCCTGGGGGCCCGTGATTTCCCGTGGGGCCCGTGATTTCCCTGGGGCCCGTGATTTCCCGTGGGGCCCGTGTGTGATTTCCCTGGGGCCCGTGATTTCCCTGATGGGGCCCGTGATTTCCCGTGGGGCCCGTGATTTCCCGTGGGGCCCGTGATTTCCCTGGGGGAGGGGCCCACGTGATTTCCCCGTGGGGCCCGTGATTTCCCCGTGGGGCCCCGTGATTTCCCTGGGGGTCCCGTGATTTCCCGTGGGGCCCGTGATTTCCCTGGGGTGGGGCCCCGTGATTTCCCGTGGGGCCCCGTGATTTCCCTGGGGGCCCGCGTGATTTCCCGTGGGGCCCGTGATTTCCCTGGGGCCCGTGATTTCCCTGGGGCCCGTGAGATTTTCCCTGGGGGCCCGTGATTTCCCGTGGGGCCCGTGATTTCCTAGGGGCCCGTGATTTCCCGTGGGGCCCGTGATTTCCCTGGGGCCCGTGATTTCCCTGGGGCCCCACGTGATTTCCCGTGGGGCCCGTGATTTCCCTGGGGCCCGTGATTTCCCGTGGGGCCCGTGATTTCCCGTGATTTCCCTGGGGCCCGTGATTTCCCTGGGGCCCGTGATTTCCCGTGGGGCCCCGTGATTTCCCTGGGGCCCGTGATTTCCCGTGGGGCCCGTGAGATTTCCCTGGGGCCCGTGATTTCCCTGGGGCCCACGTGATTTCCCGTGGGGCCCGTGATTTCCCTGGGGCCCGTGATTTCCCTGGGGCCCGTGATTTCCCGTGGGGCCCGTGATTTCCCTGGGGCCCGTGATTTCCCGTGGGGCCCGTGATTTCCCTGGGGCCCGTGATTTCCCGTGGGGCCCCGTGGAATTTTCCCTGGGGCCCGTGATTTCCCCTGGGGCCCGTGATTTCCCGTGGGGCCCGTGATTTCCCTGGGGCCCGTGATTTCCCTGGGGCCCGTGATTTCCCGTGGGGCCCGTGATTTTCCCTGGGGCCCGTGATTTCCCGTGGGGCCCGTGATTTTCCTGGGGCCCGTGATTTCCCCTGGGGCCCGTGATTTCCCGTGGGGCCCGTGATTTCCCTGGGGGCCCACGTGATTTCCCGTGGGGCCGTGATTTCCTGGGGCCCGTGATTTCCCTGGGGCCCACGTGAGATTTCCCGTGGGGCCCGTGATTTCCCTGGGGCCCGTGATTTCCCTGGGGCCCGTGATTTCCCGTGGGGCCCGTGATTTCCCCTGGGGCCCGTGATTTCCCTGGGGCCCGTGATTTCCCTGGGGGCCCGTGATTTCCCTGGGGCCCGTGATTTCCCGTGGGGCCCGTGATTTCCCGTGGGGCCCGTGATTTCCACGTGATTTCCCGTACTGGGGCCCGTGATTTCCCTGGGGCCCGTGATTTCCCTGGGGCCCGTGATTTCCCGTGGGGCCCGTGATTTCCCTGGGGGCCGCGTGATTTCCCGTGATTAATTTCCCGTGGGGCCCGTGATTTCCCTGGGGCCCGTGATTTCCCTGGGGCCCACGTGATTTCCCGTGGGGCCCGTGATTTCCCGTGGGGCCCGTGATTTCCCTGGGGGCCCGTGATTTCCCTGGGGCCCGTGATTTCCCGTGGGGCCCGTGATTTCCCTGGGGCCCGTGATTTCCCGTGGGGCCCCAATTTCCTAGGGGCCACGTGATTTCCCCGTGGGGCCCCGTGAGATTTCCCGTGGGGCCCCGTGATTTCCCTGGGGCCCGTGATTTCCCGTGGGGCCCGTGATTTAGATTTCCTAGGGGCCCGTGATTTCCCGTGGGGCCCACGTGATTTCCCTGGGGCCCACGTGATTTCCTGGGGCCCGTGATTTCCCGTGGGGCCCCGTGACGTGGGGCCCGTGATTTCCCGTGGGGCCCGTGATTTCCCTGGGGCCCGCGTGATTTCCCTGGGGGCCCGTGATTTCCCGTGGGGCCCCGTGGGGCCCGTGATTTCCCGTGGGGCCCCGTGATTTCCCTGGGGCCCCGTGTGAGGGTGGTGATTTCCCTGGGGCCCGTGATTTCCCGTGGGGCCCGTGATTTCCCTGGGGGCCCGTGATTTCCCTGGGGCCCGTGATTTCCCTGGGGGCCCGTGATTTCCCCTGGGGGCCCACGTGATTTCCCGTGGGGCCCGTGATTTCCCTGGGGCCCGTGATTTCCCGTGGGGCCCGTGATTTCCCTGGGGCCCGTGATTTCCCGTGGGGCCCGTGATTTCCCTGGGGCCCGTGATTTCCCGTGGGGCCCGTGATTTCCCGTGGGGCCCGTGATTTCCCTGGGGCCCGTGATTTCCCGTGGGGCCCGTGATTTCCCTGGGGCCCGTGATTTCCCGTGGGGCCCGTGATTTCCCTGGGGGCCCGTGATTTCCTGGGGGCCCGTGATTTCCCTGGGGCCCGTGATTTCC
>NW_024599785.1:0-6005 GCF_016772045.2 Ovis aries | reverse complement strand
AGATGTGCATCCATTCCAGAGGAACCTTCCCTGCACGCTTACGTCAAGCCGAGGATCGACGCCACCATTCTACACGGTGCAACCGACAGCCCTGTGGAAAGCCTGGTGGCAAAGACTCGAGGAAAACCATAGACCTTTCTCCACCGTCGACTGCGTGACACTGCTGTACACGCTCTGGAGGAAAGGGCAATGCATGCCCACTACTGAGAACAGGACTGACTCCCCGGGATCCAGATACCCCAAGATCCATGTCAGCACTGAGAGGAATCCTCAGGTTCCGGCCCTGACCCACACAAGGTCTAGGCCCCGGCATCAGCGGAGAGGATCCCGAAGGCCCCGAGGAACTCGCATGGGGACTGGCCTTCCTGGGCCACCAAGCGGTCCCTGAGGCCCGTCGTAAGTCGAGAGCACCTGCGCAACTCGAGAAAATCCAGGAGGTTTTGCCCTCCAGGCGAGATAGGCCCATTCCCGCTGAGGCTTCTCGAGGCTAATCACATCTAACCCTGGAACTTCCAAAGGTCCTTCACACCCTTGCTGCAACTCAAGAAGTTCCCGACAACCCGTCTCCACTCGAAGGAAGCACAGGGTCCCGAACACATCCAGGAGCCCCTTTCCGCCTCCTAGCTCGAGATGAGGGATCTTCCTGTTTCGTAGGGAAAGAATCCCGCGCCCTGTCGCATCTCAAGAGGAGGCGCTCTCCACAGGAAAGGCGAGAGGAACTCCAGGTCGTGCCACCATTCCAAGAGTCCCCAGATGCTGTCCATTCCAGAGGAACCTGTTTTCCGCACTGCCTTGACGTCAAGCGAGATCGACTCACACACGTGTGCACGTGGACAGCCCTGGGAAAGCCTCGGGAAAGCCCGTGGGAAAGACACGAGGAAAACCATAGATGCTTGATCCACGCGGCGGACTGCGTGACACTGCTGCACCGCCTGGAGGAGCGCATTGCCCGCATCGCGACAGACTGACCGCCCTGGGGAACGAAATACCCCAAGATCCATGTCAGCACTGGAGAGGAATCCTCAGGTTCCGGCCCTGAGTTCACACAAGGTCTTAGGCCCCGGCATCAGCGGGAGAGGAATTCCGAAAGGCCCCCGAGGAACTCGCATGGGGACTGGCCTTTCCTGAGGCCACCAGAGCGGGTCCCTGAGGGCCCGCGTCAAGTCGAGAGCACCTGCCGCAACTCGAGAAAATCCAGGAGGTTTTGCCCTCCAGGCGAGATGAGGCCCATTTCCGCTGAGGCTTCTCGAGGCTAATCACATCTAACCCCTGGAACTTCCAAAGGGTCCTTCACACCCTTTCTGCAACTCAAGAAGTTCCCGACACACCCGTCTCCACTCGAGAGGAAGCACGAGGGTCCCGCACACATCCAGGGGAGCCCCGTTTCCGCCTCCGAGCTCGAGATGAGGGATCCTCCCTGTTTCGTAGGGAAAGAATTCCAGGCGTTCCCGTCGCATCTCAAGAGGAGGCGCTCTCCACAGGAAAGGCGAGAGGAACTCCAGGGTCGTGCCACCATTCCAAGAGTCCCCCAGATGTGTCAGTCCATTCCCAGAGGAACCGGTTTTCCCTGCACTGCCTTGACGTTCAAGCCGAGGATCGACTCCCACCACGTGTGCACGTGGGACAGCCCTGTGGGAAAGCCTCGTGGGAAAGCCTCGTGGGAAAGACACGAGGGAAAACCATAGATGCTTTGATCCACGGGGCGGACTGCGTGACACTGCTGCTACCGCTCTGGAGGAAAGCGCAAGTGCATGCCCGCATTCGAGACGAGGACTGACTCCCCTGGGGAGACTCCAGAAGTACCCCAAGATCCATGTCAGCACTGGAGAGGAATCCTCAGGTTCCGGCCCTGAGTTCACACAAGGTCTTAGGCCCCGGCATCAGCGGGAGAGGAATTCCGAAAGGCCCCCGAGGAACTCGCATGGGGACTGGCCTTTCCTGAGGCCACCAGAGCGGGTCCCTGAGGGCCCCGTCGTAAGTCGAGAGCACCTGCCGCAACTCGAGAAAATCCAGGAGGTTTTGCCCTCCAGGCGAGATGAGGCCCATTTCCGCTGAGGCTTCTCGAGGCTAATCACATCTAACCCCTGGAACTTCCAAAGGGTCCTTCACACCCTTTCTGCAACTCAAGAAGTTCCCGACACACCCGTCTCCACTCGAGAGGAAGCACGAGGGTCCCGAACACATCCAGGGGAGCCCCGTTTCCGCCTCCGAGCTCGAGATGAGGGATCCTTTCCCTGTTTCGTAGGGAAAGAATTCCCGGCGTTCCCGTCGCATCTCAAGAGGAGGCGCTCTCCACAGGAAAGGCGAGAGGAACTCCAGGGTCGTGCCACCATTCCAAGAGTCCCCCAGATGTGTCAGTCCATTCCAGAGGAACCTGTTTTCCCTGCACTGCCTTGACGTTCAAGCCGAGGATCGACTCCCACCACGTGTGCACGTGGGACAGCCCTGTGGGAAAGCCTCGTGGGAAAGCCTCGTGGGAAAGACACGAGGGAAAACCATAGATGCTTTGATCCACGGGGCGGACTGCGTGACACTGCTGCTACCGCTCTGGAGGAAAGCGCAAGTGCATGCCCGCATTCGAGACGAGGACTGACTCCCCTGGGGAGACTCCAGAAGTACCCCAAGATCCATGTCAGCACTGGAGAGGAATCCTCAGGTTCCGGCCCTGAGTTCACACAAGGTCTTAGGCCCCGGCATCAGCGGGAGAGGAATTCCGAAAGGCCCCGAGGAACTCGCATGGGGACTGGCCTTTCCTGAGGCCACCAGAGCGGGTCCCTGAGGGCCCCGTCGTAAGTCGAGAGCACCTGCCGCAACTCGAGAAAATCCAGGAGGTTTTGCCCTCCAGGCGAGATGAGGCCCATTTCCGCTGAGGCTTCTCGAGGCTAATCACATCTAACCCCTGGAACTTCCAAAGGGTCCTTCACACCCTTTCTGCAACTCAAGAAGTTCCCGACACACCCGTCTCCACTCGAGAGGAAGCACGAGGGTCCCGAACACATCCAGGGGAGCCCCGTTTCCGCCTCCGAGCTCGAGATGAGGGATCCTTTCCCTGTTTCGTAGGGAAAGAATTCCCGGCGTTCCCGTCGCATCTCAAGAGGAGGCGCTCTCCACAGGAAAGGCGAGAGGAACTCCAGGGTCGTGCCACCATTCCAAGAGTCCCCCAGATGTGTCAGTCCATTCCAGAGGAACCTGTTTTCCCTGCACTGCCTTGACGTTCAAGCCGAGGATCGACTCCCACCACGTGTGCACGTGGGACAGCCCTGTGGGAAAGCCTCGTGGGAAAGCCTCGTGGGAAAGACACGAGGGAAAACCATAGATGCTTTGATCCACGGGGCGGACTGCGTGACACTGCTGCTACCGCTCTGGAGGAAAGCGCAAGTGCATGCCCGCATTCGAGACGAGGACTGACTCCCCTGGGGAGACTCCAGAAGTACCCCAAGATCCATGTCAGCACTGGAGAGGAATCCTCAGGTTCCGGCCCTGAGTTCACACAAGGTCTTAGGCCCCGGCATCAGCGGGAGAGGAATTCCGAAAGGCCCCCGAGGAACTCGCATGGGGACTGGCCTTTCCTGAGGCCACCAGAGCGGGTCCCTGAGGGCCCCGTCGTAAGTCGAGAGCACCTGCCGCAACTCGAGAAAATCCAGGAGGTTTTGCCCTCCAGGCGAGATGAGGCCCATTTCCGCTGAGGCTTCTCGAGGCTAATCACATCTAACCCCTGGAACTTCCAAAGGGTCCTTCACACCCTTTCTGCAACTCAAGAAGTTCCCGACACACCCGTCTCACTCGAAGGAAGCACGAGGGTCCCGAACACATCCAGGGGAGCCCGTTTCCGCCTCCGAGCTCGAGATGAGCCTCCTTTCCCTGTTTCGAGGGAAAGAATTCCCGGCGTTCCCGAGTTGCGGCAGGTGCTCTCGACTTACGACGGGGCCTCAGGGACCCGCTCTGGTGGCCTCAGGAAAGGCCAGTCCCCATGCGAGTTCCTCGGGGCCTTTCAGAATTCCTCTCCCGCTGATGCCGGGGCCTAAGACCTTGTGTGAACTCAGGGCCGAAACCTGAGGATTCCTCTCCAGTGCTGACATGGATCTTGGGGTACTTCTGGAGTCTCCCCAGGGGAGTCAGTCCTCGTCTCGAATGCGGGCATGCACTTGCGCTTTCCTCCAGAGCGGTAGCAGCAGTGTCACGCAGTCCGCCGTGGATCAAAGCATCTATGGTTTTCCCTCGTGTCTTTCCCACGAGGCTTTCCCACGAGGCTTTCCCACAGGGCTGTCCCACGTGCACACGTGGTGGGAGTCGATCCTCGGCTTGAACGTCAAGGCAGTGCAGGGAAAACCGGTTCCTCTGGAATGGACTGACACATCTGGGGGACTCTTGGAATGGTGGCACGACCCTGGAGTTCCTCTCGCCTTTCCTGTGGAGAGCGCCTCCTCTTGAGATGCGACGGGAACGCCGGGAATTCTTTCCCTACGAAACAGGGAAAGGATCCCTCATCTCGAGCTCGGAGGCGGAAACGGGGCTCCCCTGGATGTGTTCGGGACCCTCGTGCTTCCTCTCGAGTGGAGACGGGTGTGTCGGGAACTTCTTGAGTTGCAGAAAGGGTGTGAAGGACCCTTTGGAAGTTCCAGGGGTTAGATGTGATTAGCCTCGAGAAGCCTCAGCGGAAATGGGCCTCATCTCGCCTGGAGGGCAAAACCTCCTGGATTTTCTCGAGTTGCGGCAGGTGCTCTCGACTTACGACGGGGCCTCAGGGACCCGCTCTGGTGGCCTCAGGAAAGGCCAGTCCCCATGCGAGTTCCTCGGGGGCCTTTCGGAATTCCTCTCCCGCTGATGCCGGGGCCTAAGACCTTGTGTGAACTCAGGGCCGGAACCTGAGGATTCCTCTCCAGTGCTGACATGGATCTTGGGGTACTTCTGGAGTCTCCCCAGGGGAGTCAGTCCTCGTCTCGAATGCGGGCATGCACTTGCGCTTTCCTCCAGAGCGGTAGCAGCAGTGTCACGCAGTCCGCCCCGTGGATCAAAGCATCTATGGTTTTCCCTCGTGTCTTTCCCACGAGGCTTTCCCACGAGGCTTTCCCACAGGGCTGTCCCACGTGCACACGTGGTGGGAGTCGATCCTCGGCTTGAACGTCAAGGCAGTGCAGGGAAAACAGGTTCCTCTGGAATGGACTGACACATCTGGGGGACTCTTGGAATGGTGGCACGACCCTGGAGTTCCTCTCGCCTTTCCTGTGGAGAGCGCCTCCTCTTGAGATGCGACGGGAACGCCGGGAATTCTTTCCCTACGAAACAGGGAAAGGATCCCTCATCTCGAGCTCGGAGGCGGAAACGGGGCTCCCCTGGATGTGTTCGGGACCCTCGTGCTTCCTCTCGAGTGGAGACGGGTGTGTCGGGAACTTCTTGAGTTGCAGAAAGGGTGTGAAGGACCCTTTGGAAGTTCCAGGGGTTAGATGTGATTAGCCTCGAGAAGCCTCAGCGGAAATGGGCCTCATCTCGCCTGGAGGGCAAAACCTCCTGGATTTTCTCGAGTTGCGGCAGGTGCTCTCGACTTACGACGGGGCCCTCAGGGACCCGCTCTGGTGGCCTCAGGAAAGGCCAGTCCCCATGCGAGTTCCTCGGGGGCCTTTCGGAATTCCTCTCCCGCTGATGCCGGGGCCTAAGACCTTGTGTGAACTCAGGGCGGAACCTGAGGATTCCTCTCCAGTGCTGACATGGATCTTGGGGTACTTCTGGAGTCTCCCCAGGGAGTCAGTCCTCGTCTCGAATGCGGGCATGCACTTGCGCTTTCCTCCAGAGCGGTAGCAGCAGTGTCACGCAGTCCGCCCCGTGGATCAAAGCATCTATGGTTTTCCCTCGTGTCTTTCCCACGAGGCTTTCCCACGAGGCTTTCCCACAGGGCTGTCCCACGTGCACACGTGGTGGGAGTCGATCCTCGTCTTGAACGTCAAGGCAGTGCAGGGAAAACAGGTTCCTCTGGAATGGACTGACACATCTGGGGGACTCTTGGAATT
>NW_024599784.1:0-6084 GCF_016772045.2 Ovis aries | reverse complement strand
AAAAACCCAAACGTGCACGACCCAAGGTGACCGGAGAGGGAGAGGACGGGCGGGACCACGCGCGCCGCCGCGGGCCGCGCCGGGGGCTCACCAGGGGGCCGCGGGCGCGGGGCGCCCCCAGCGCGGCGCGAGCCAACGCGGGGAAGCGCGGGGGGTGCCAGACGGGGAGAGAACACCGAAGGAACGGGGGAGGGCAGGAGGGGGCGCGGGCCGACGCAGGCCGCGCGCGGAGCCGCCGGGGCACCGCGGGCGACGGCCGCCCGCGCCGCGGCCCCGGAGAACGCGGGAAAGACCGCGGAGCGGGCCAGACGAGAGAGCGCACAGAAGGAAGGGACGACGGGCGAGCGGGCGCGCGCCGCGGGGAGCGCACCGCAGCGCAGGCCAGGGACCGCGAACGACCCCCGCCAGCGGCGCGGCGCCGGGAACGCAGGGAACCGCGCGGAGGGGCCGCAAGGGGGAGAAACGGGGCAGCGGGAACCGAGAGGGGGAGCAGCGGGGCGGGAGAGAGGGAGAAGGCGAGAGGCGACGGGAAAAAGAAAACGGAAAACCAGAAGCAGGAGGCGGAAAGCCAAAGCCGGAAAACAGGAGAGAACGCGGGAAGGCAGGGAACAGGAAGCAAGAGGAGCGCAGCAAAGGCCGGCAGACCGACACGGAAACCAAGCGCCACCCAAGGGCCAACAAGGGCCAAAACAAGACAGACCACGCAAAGGCGCCAGCAACACAGGAACACGCCCCGGAGCGGCAAGAGACAGGCAGCGCAAAAGGAGGCCAAAACCGGGGAGGGCGCAGAACCCAGGACGGGGCACGCCACGGCACGCCAGAGAGAAGAAACCCAGCGCCACCCACCAAAACGCCAACACAAGCCGCCCGAACCAGGAAACCGGGACAAGCCACGGAGAGAACCCCACCCAAAGGGAGGAAGCGCCAGAAGAAAGAGAACGCCACAAAGGACCAGAAGAGAAAAAGGCCACCCCAAACGCAGCAAGAGAACCAAGAGGAAGAGACAGAGGAAGACGCAGCAGGGAAAGGAACAGGAGAGGGGCCCACCAAACCAAACAAAAGAGGAAGAAGGAGGGAAGCGACCGGAGAAGGAAGGCCGAAGAGGGAGAGGGAAAAGGAGCCAAAAGCGGGAAAGCAAAAGGGAAGCACAGAGAAAGAGCCGAGAGACAAGGAGGGAGAAGAGGCAAGAAAGGGGAACAAGGACCGAGAAGAAAGAAAAAAGAGGCAAAAGAGAAGGAAGAAGGCAAGAAAGGAGAGCAGAAACACGCGGGAGGCAACAAAGAGGAGAAGAACGGAGGCAGAAGAGAGGAGGAGGGAAAGAGAAGAGAGAAGGGGAGAAAGAAAGGAAGCAGAGAGGAAACAAGAAAAACGAAGGAAAAGAAAGGAGGACAAGCGCAGAGACCGCCAGGACAAGAGGAAACGCGCCAACAGGCGAAGGAGAGGAGGCCCAGAAGAAGAAGACAGAAAGAAAGAGCAGGAGAAAAGCCGGGAGGAGAGAAGAGGGGAAAACGGCCCGAAAAGGGGGAAGGAAAGAAGCACCCAAGGCCAAGAAACACAGAGAGGCCAAAGAGGAGAAACCCAAGGCGAAACACCCCAAGACACAGAGGAAGCAAAGGAACAAAGAGCAAACACAAAGAACAAAGAGGAAAAGCAGCAAGGGAAAAACAACAAAGAACACACAAGGGGAGGCCCAGAAGGAGAACAGCGGAGCGGGCAAGAGAAACGCGGCAGGCCAGGAGGGAAGGGCAAGACAGACGGAAAGGGAGGAAAGACAAGAACCGACAGCCCAGAGGACGGGACCCAGCAAGGAGCGCAGGCAAAGACGAAGGAGAAAGCAAAAGCGGGACAGACAAGCAAAAGCGGAGAGAAGGCAGCACCACCAAACCAGCGCGCCAACAAAGGCGAAAGGAGAGGCGCGAGACAGGAAACACGAAAAGGGGGAGAAACCCGAACCCAAAACAAGAAAGGAAAGGGAACGGGAGCAGACGGAGCAAGAAGGACCGGAAACGGAAAGGGGGGAACGCCCCAACCAAAAGACAAAGACGGGCCGAAGGGAGACAAAAACAAGACCCCGCGAGAGGCGGCGGACAAGAGACCCACCGCAAAACAAGGGACACAGACAGACGGAAAGGGAAGGGCGGGAAAAAGAGAGACCACGCAAAGAGAGACCAAAAGAAAGCAGGAGGGGCAAGACGCAGAGCCGAGAAAAGAGACGGGAAAACAAAGGCGGGGAAAAGAGACAAAGAAGGCCACGACAGAAGGAGCAAAGGAGCAAGCCAAGAAGAAGAGAGAACAAGGAGAAAGAGAGAGGCACCCAAGAGAGGAGCACCGCAAGAGGGAAGACAAAGGCGAACAAGGAGGAAAGGGGAAAGCAACAAGAACACAAGAAGAGGGGGAGACGGGAAGACCCCACGCACACCGAGGGACAGAGCAACGAAACAGAAAAGGAACAAAGAAACGCAAACGGGAAAGGAGACAGGAGAGCAGGGAGACCGAAGGGAGAGCGAGAGGACAGGGCACCCCAAAACAAGGAAGGGCACCGGGGGGCAAGGGCGCAGGGAACCGGCGCCAGGAGAGAGCACAGCCGGGGCCAGAAAGCGAAACGGGAGAAAGGCAAAAAAAGCGAAAGCAGGCCAAGCAGCGGGGCGGACCAGAAGGCAGGAAGAGGAGAGCGCAAGGACAGGAGAAAAACGAGGAAAAAGGCCAACAGAGGGAGGGGGAACAACACACTGCGGAAGAACCAACAAATCACAGAAGAAAGCAAAAAAGAAAGCAAAAGAGGCAGAGAAACGAAGGAAAAGGAAAACACAACAACCCAAAACCGGGGGGACACGAGAAAAGCAGGGCGAAGAGGAAAGGGCAGAGCAAGACAGGCAGACCGCAAGAAACAAGAAAAAAGGCAAAGAAAGAACCGAACGCGACAACGAAAGCAACGAGAAAAGGAAGAGGGGAGAACCCCAGAGGGAGGAGAAGGAAAGAAAGCGGAAAAAGGAGGGCAGAAAGAAAGGCAAAAGAAACAAAAGAGACCAGAGCAAAAAGCAACAAAGCCAAAAGCGGGGCGGGGAAAGGAGAAAGAAAAGGGACAAACCAGGAGCCAGACGCAGCAAGAAGCAAAGAGAGAAAAAGCAAAGCAAGAAAAGGAGAAAGGAAAAGGGAGAGAGCACAACAGACAACACAGAAAGACAAAGGAGCAGAAGAGACGACGAGCAGCAGGGGAGGCCAAGAAAAGGGACAACGGGGAAGAAAGGGACAAAGGCGGAGAAAAGGACAAGGGGCCAAAACGGAACCAGGAAGAAAGAGAAAAGCGGAACAGACCCAGCACAAGCACGGAAAGGGAAACGGGAAGCAGAAAGCGGCCAGCAAACAAAAGCCCAGGGCCAGAGGGCGGCACAGCGGAAGGCGACCAAAAAGGGCGAGAAGAGCGAACACCGAGCCGACGCAAACGCGGCCAGAAAAGGGCAGAGGAAGGGAAACGGCCAAACGCAGGCGAGGAGGCCACCAGCACCCGAAGACCAAAACCGGACAAAGAGGGCACAAAAAAAGAAAACGACAGGCCAAGAGCACGGAGGAACAGAGAGGCAAAAAGCCGCAACAAAAGGCGAGCAAGCAGAAGCCAACAACACAGGAAAAAGAGCAGACACCAGGACCAAGGGGGCGGGAGCCCAGGGAGGCAAGGAGGCGGCAAGAGCCGCAAAGCAAGCAAGGGAAGGCACCACAGGAACAAAGGGAAAAAGAAAAACCAGAGGAGGAGCGCAAGAGAGGCAGAGAAGGCCGGGGACAAAAGGCAACAGCCAGGGAGGAGAAAAACGCGCCAGAAAGCAGGAAGAGAAGGAACAGACCGCAACAGAAGAAAAGCGAGCGAGGACAAACCCACAGCAAACAGGAGCCGCAAGGGGGAAAAAGGGAAAGCAGGGCCCCGAAAGGCAGGAACAAGACAAGGGGGGCCACGGGCACCGCGACGAGGCAACAGAGGGCGGGAAGGGGGGGCCACAGCAAGCAGAGCAGAAAAAGAAAGAAAAGGAAGCCAAAGGGGAAAAGAAGAAGGAAAACGCGCACGGGGGGCAGAGGACAGGAGCCGCGACAGGGAAAACCCGAAAGACGCCACCAGAAAAGGACGAGAGCGAAGCAAGGAAGAGAGGAAAGGGGCAGGAGAGAAAAGCAACACACAGAAAGCCCGGGCAGGCCGAGACACGAAGAAGGAGAAAGGAGAAAAAGAAAGGAAGGAAACAAGGCCAGGCACCAGGGCAACGAAAAGAAGAAAAGACGGAGGAAGAGAGCGACCGAAAGAAACGAAAGACCGAGAGAGAGAAAACGAGAAAACACGGAGGAAAGAAAGCAAAGAGGACACGAAGAGAGGGAGAAAGAGACCAGGGGCAGGGAGGGGAAGAAGCAAGAGAGGGAAAAGGAGGAGACGACCCAAAGCAAGGGACAAAGGCAAGGCAAGCCCGAGCAAGCGACCAGCCACAGGGGCACAGAACGAGAACAAAGAAGGGCAAGAGGGGAGGGAAAGACAAAAAACCGCGAAGAGCCAAAGCAAGCGGGAGAAAGAAGAAGGGAACGGGAGGAAGCAACGGGCCGGACGGCAGGCGCGACGACAAAGCCACAGGCAGCAAGACAGGAGGGGACGGGCACAAAGACAGACAGAGAGAGCAAGGGAACAAAAGAGAAAGCCCAGAGAGAAAGCCACACACAGAGGGACACCGGAGCGGGGACAAAGGAGGCAAGAAGAGACAAGGGAGGAAAGACAAGCGCGGGAACAAGGGGGCGGGGAAAACGGGGCAACCACGGGGAAAAGAAGGAAACGAGAGCACGGGCGAACACCGCACACAAAAAGAAACGCAAAAGGGAGGAAAGAGCGAAAGGGAAGACCAGAAACGAGAAAACGCCGAGAGGAGAACAGAGGCAAAACACGCGCAGACAGAAAGCACAGCAGGAGCCGCGAGGAGCCACCGCCCAGAAGGCGGGAAAGAAAAGCAAAAAGAAACAAAGGGGAGCGAAGGAAAAGGAAAAGCGGCGGCACAACAAAGGAAAAGAGAAGCAAGGGGAAAAGAGAGCCGGCGGAAGGGGAGAAAAGAAGAGCAAAGGAAGCAACGGACAAACAACGAAGCGCAAAAAGAGACAAGCAACGGAGGCAGCGCAAGGCCAGAAAAAGAAACGACCCAAGCAAAAAAGGGGCCAAAGAACGAAAGAGACAGGGCGCCAAAGAAGACAGACGGAGGGCGAACAAACACAGGAAAAGAGGCGCAACAGCACGCAGGAGGAGAGAAAGGCAAAGCAAAACCACAAGGAGGGACCACGGCACACCAGGCAGAAGGGCGGCGAGCCAAAAAGCGGCAAGCAAGAAAGGCGGGAGAGGGGGGGAGAAAAGGGAACCCGCCGACACGGGGGGGGGAAGGCAAACGAGGACAGCCACGAGGGAGAACAGGGGGAGAGGCCGGAAAAAAGGGCAAAGAGAACGACCGGAGGACCCAGCAAGCCCACGGCGGGGCAGACACACCGAGGAAACCAGAAGGGAAAGAGACACAGGGACCCCAAGGGGCAGCGCAGCACGGGGGAGAAGAGCCAGGACAGGGAAACAACCGAGAGGGCCAGCAGCAGAGGAAGGGAGAAGAAAGCGGGGGACAGAGACACAAGGGAGGAGGACGCAGCCGGGAAAAAGAAGGCAGGGGAAGCAGGGCGGAGGAGAGGGAGGAAACGGGAGCCGAGGAGACAGAGGGAAGGAAGCCAGAAAGAAAAACACCAAGACAGGAGACGAACACAGAGAGAGGGAAGGGAGGAAGAGGGCAAGGACGACCCGGGAGGCAAGACAGGGAAAGAGACACAGAGGGGGAGAACGGACGGGGGGACGCAGAGGGAGAGGGAGAGGGGGGAGGAGGGGGAGAAGGCAGGCGAACAGGGAGACGAGCAGGGGAAGGGAAGCGCCAGGCGAGGGCGGACGCAGGAGGCAGCAGGCGGGGGGCGGGGGCAGGGGAGGACCCAGAAGAGGGGAGGGGGAGGGAGGGAGGGGGGGAGGGGGGGCGGGGGGAAGGCAGGGAAGAAGGAAAGAGGGGAAAGGGAAAAAGAAAAAACGAAAAAAAAAAAAAA